>NC_142936.1:23859043-23864043 GCF_046866305.1 Octopus bimaculoides | reverse complement strand
ATGTATATGATAGATCGCTGACCACGACATTTAAATTTTTTTCTTATTTTTCTCCTTTTCTTTTTGTTGAAGAGCGTAGCTCGAAACGTTAAAGTCTTTCCTATTCCCGAGCGTTAAACTAATAAATCCTTTTGTTGTTTGCACCACCTGTCCTCGTCCTTGTAAATTCTCCCATATATATCTATGTGTATATATACCTGTATATATATATATATATATATATATATATATATATATATATATATATATATATATATATATATATATATATAAATGTACATATGTTTATATATACATATATATATATGTATATATATTTGTGTATATATATGTATATATATACATGTATATATATATATATGTATATGCATATATACATGTATATTTATAGGCATGTATATATATATATATATATATATATACATGTTAGTCATTTGGCAAAACTCATCGATTGAATAAATACTAGGCTTACAAATAATAAATCTTGGGGTTGATCTCTCCGACTAGAAGTGGTACTCCAGCATGGCCGCAGTCACATGACCGAAACAAGTAAAACAATAAAAAACTACGCCATTTGAATCCCGAGCAACACCGGGTATCTCTGCTAGTACGTATATATATATATATATATATATATATATATATATATATATATATATATACATATATATATATATATATATATATATATATATATATATATATATATACGTAGGCGTTTATATGAGTGTCTGTGTGTTTATGTGTGTGTATGTGTGTGTGTAAGAGTGGTTATTTTGTCGATATATATGTTTGTACGAACGTACATGAAATCATGTAATGTATGCAGATGTGTCTCTTTATCAGACGAATGCTTGTTTACTTTGTATATATCTATGCATGTATGCTTGAATGTAACTATGTATATATGTATGCATGTATTCATACATGTATAAATGCATATATGTGTGCATGCCGTATGTATGTAGGTAACGGTGTGTATATGCTCCTTCTACAAAACTGAAACGGAAAATCTTTGGTATATATGATTAATACCCTGTATACCATTAATGAATTGAATTTGGATGACACAAGCTCGTTTGTGTGTGTGTGTGTGTGTGTGTGAGAGAGAGAGAGAGAGAGAGAGAGAGAGAGAGAGAGAGAGAGAGAAAGAAAGGCTGAGCTTATATGTTCCTCGTGGAAAATCCCAGTATATCTAGTCTTTTATGCAATCCAAAACACCTCTTTCATGCATTATTCTCATTTACATCGATATAACATGTAAAGGAGAATCTATGGCCAGAATATTACGATTGTTAGTTTTGCATTTGTTCACAATAAATGCTCTCTTTCCCCAGCCACTTTAAACAAAACATCACATCTGCAAAGCAGTTGATCACAATAGTGCTTGCTTTTTGTTCTGTGTCCCATAGAACAATATCACACCCATTGTGTGCACCAGACTGCTGCTTAGGACAATCTTTCCTATAAATAATATCTACACTTTCAGTGACCATCATTCCTCTGGAAGTAATTTTGTTGTGGACATTTTCGGACAACTGGTGGTGATGTGGGTGATATCTATGCAACACAAGTACTTTGGAGACATCCTTATTTCTTCTATAGACCAAGTGCATAGTAGATAGCTCCTGTTTCTAGATAGAGGATGAAGATCCTGCTAGGAAAATATGTAAGAGTGATATAGTTCTGTAAACCCCGGTCAACCTCTTTTGAGCAAAACTACCATCAAAAGCGTTCCATCTGTAACCATTCATCCGCCATTCTGGTACTGAATATTTAGGACGACATAGTCCAATGTGTCCCTCCTTTTTCAAGACAGAAGAATGTTATTTGATGAGTTATATCGACTATTTCTATCAGTTCAAATGACCACGTACATACATCCTCTTTGACCCCTGGGATGTAAAGTAGTTAACACTGGTTCAGAAGAAGTTATTCATCCTGGTATTGTTGATATATCTATATTTTAACTTTCGGAATATGTACTCTTGGAGAGTATTATGTATGAATGTATGTATGTATGTATGTAAGATGTATTCATGTGTATGTATGTGTGTATATTTGCATTAATGAGTGTGTATGTGTGTATGCATCATTATATGTATTACATATTTTGCATATATGTATGATTATATATACGTATGCATTTATGCATGAATGCATGTCTGTATGCATGCATATATGTATGTCTATGCAGGAGTGTATGCATATATGTATATATGAATGCGTGTGTGCATACATACATGTATGTATTTAACTGTGTGTGTGTGTGTGTGTGTACGTATATTTATGAAACCTTTCATATTATTTTATGTGCCACATGAAGCTTGTCCACACCTCAGATTAATTCAATAAATCAGTTAATACGCATGATCTGTACACAATTTAGTTACCACGCGAAGGCCCTGTTCCTCTCATTCCCTTTTCCTTAGCTTTCAAAATGTTAATGTCATTTTGTATTCTTTGATTGTCGTTCTTCTAGGATTTTTCGAGCTCTTCTGACCTTCAGCTTCACAAAATCCAGACCGAGGTTTACTGCTCATGTTAAGCAAAACATAACAGTCAACGGTACACGACTGAGTGTAGTGGATATTTCTTCATATCTTGGAAGCATTTTCAGCACAGATGGATCACTTGATGCAGAAATCAATCAGAGAATTGAACATGATACTTTTCACATTTGGAAAATAAAAAAAAAATGATATGGAAGGATCGGAGCCTACATCTGGTAACTAGAATAAGTATGTACAGATCATGCGTACAAACTATATTGTTATATGAATCTGAGTTGTAGACAACCTTCATCAAAACTGTCTAAGTCAGAGTTTACGTGTTAAGTGGACATCTTTCACATCAAATACGAAAGTAGTAAGAGGAGTCAGTTGTGAAAGTATTGAGATATTTGTCTACAGTCAAATGCATTATGCTGGTCATGTTGTCAAAATGGACGATACCATATTACCCAAGTAATTGTTTTATTGAGAAATTTTAAATAACAAGAGGCCAAGTCATAATCCAAAAAGGCAATTCAAAGATGTGGTAAAGGATGATTTGAAGAATCCGGCATATGGATATTAGAAATTCGGAATCCTCAGCAAAGAACGGAAATGGCTGGTGAAGTATAATTAAAGTTGATTGCGAAGAGTATGAGGTAAAGCGTACTGAACATGCAGAGCTCAAGAGATCCTTGTGGAAGGAAGAAAACAGTTATTCCATAAGATTTCAACTTATAATTTAGATTCAATGAGTGCAACAGAGTATTGCTCTCTAGAACTAGTTAGTCACCAGACATCGCACGTAGTTAGCGAAACACCGGATGACTTTGATGATCTTTTGTCACAGAGGCCAGATAACTGTGTTTGTCATGTCTGTGGAACAATTTGTGGTTCTCGAAGATATTTGACTTGATAATGTGATTCTCATCATCGACATGATCAGGGTTACAATATTAGTTTTCGGTGACATATTTGTGAGAAAACATGCAGTTCTAGGGCTTGGTGTAAGGACCATTTACGTGTCTTTTTAATAGACGGTAATATTCATGTGGCACATAAAATAATTTGAAAGGTTTCATAAACATACGTACATACACACACCTAATCATCATATTTTCTTACACAATTAGATGTATACATGCATGCATGCACATATGTGTGCCTGTAAATGATAGTTATGTGTGTACTCGTATGTATGTATGTATGTATGTATGTATGTATGCATGTTTGTATGTATGTATGTGTGTATGTGTGTATGTATGTATGTATGTGTATGTACGTCAATGTGTGTGTGTATATATATATATTATTTCATTCGTTTACTTGTTTCAGTCATTTGATTGTGGCCATGCCGGAGCACCGCCTTGAAGGGTTTTAGTCGAACAAATCGACTCCAGAACTTATTCTTTGTAAGCCTAGTACTTATTATGCCGGTACTTTTGCCGAAATGCTAAGTTACACCAGCATCAGTTGTCAAACGATGGCGAAGGTACAAACACTGACACACACACATACACACACAAACATTATTTATATATATATATATATATATATATATATATATATATATATATATATATATACGACA
Organism: Octopus bimaculoides; assembly: GCF_046866305.1. Lineage (NCBI taxonomy): Eukaryota > Metazoa > Mollusca > Cephalopoda > Octopoda > Octopodidae > Octopus > Octopus bimaculoides. The sequence goes on along the minus strand of NC_142936.1, from coordinate 23,859,960 downwards.
GGCTTCTTCCAGTTTCTGTCAACCACATCCACTCGCAAGGCTTTAGCAAGCCCAAAGCTCTAGCAGAAGGTATCACGCAGTGGGACTGAACCCAGAACCATTTGGTTGGGAGGCAAGCTTCTTACCATTCAGCAACGCCTGTACACACACACATTCCTTTAAATGTTCCGCCTGTAACTGGATTTGTTAATTGAAGTCTGGTGTTCTTTGCTACTCAGTGATGCATGAATAACAACAAACTACTAAATCTTTGCCATCTGAATGATCATATGCCGACCAACCATGTAATACATGTCGTTTTTCTGCAGGTAGACAGAAAAGACATATGTCTGTACACAATATTAAATATCCTAATTCAGCATTGCATTTAACTGAGAAGAGACATGCGATAGCTATGGTAAAAGCTGAAGATCATAAAGTGGATTGAAATGTAACCTTTGCTTTGTATCTCGTTAACAAGCAATGGCCATACTCGATACTGAGTTGACTTCCATTACACGTGCATCTTTAAAGATACATATGAAACCATCTATCTGATAGATATGTAAACATGTATACAAATAGCCATCTGTCTGTCTGTCTATCTATCCATCTATCTATCTATCTATCTATATATATATATATATATCTATCTATCTACCTGTTTAACTCTCTATCTACCTATCAATATATCTTTGTACCTATTAATCTGTCTTTCTTGCTATTTATATATCTATTTATTTTCCTAGCTATCTGCGTAGCTATCCATATGTATATATATATATATATATATATATATATATATATATATATATATATATATATATATATATTGTGTGTGTGTGTGTGTACATGCGTGTGTATGTGTGTGTGGCTCCAAATGTGTGTATATACATGTATATTTATACATATATATCTATCAATCTGTTTATCAAAAT
>NC_142936.1:23839043-23856543 GCF_046866305.1 Octopus bimaculoides | reverse complement strand
ATACATTGAACGTGAAACTAGTTTTGTATTAACCATTCTGACCTCAAAATACACTTCATTTATCCAACTCATTTACATCATTTTCGTACCAACGAGAAATGGTCGTTTTATTTTTTAAAAAACCGCCATTCAGCAGGCATGGAGTTGGGTTTTTTAACTGCTCTCCTCCCCGTCTGTATACATACATATATATATTTGTATGCACCTATATATACACATATATATGTACACACACACACATATATATACACATGTATGTATATACATATATATACATATATATACACACATATATATACATATATATATACACGCATATATATATATATATATATATATATATATATATATATATATATATATATACATATATATACACACATACATCTACACACACAAACACGCGCGCGCGCACACACACACACACACACACACACACACACACACACACATACATACACCTATATATATATATATATATAGATATAACAATTGCAGCGCGGAAGGTGTTTATAAACCATTTAAGAAACACACAAAAACCGTTAGACTCACTTCAACATTCAAATTTAATTTGCCAAAATATTTTCGTCGCTTTGAGACCGCGACTTGTTCACTGACAAAATTTTGTGCTACATAGATAACCTTGATTATAATTTTAATAATAATTATTACCTATAAGGTTTTTTATTCCCATGCTGGCCACTTGATATGATTGGTATTTTAAATAACGATCTTATCCTTATTTATATATATATATACGCAACGTAAGACTGACTCAAACAAACTAAAACTATTATTAAACTCTACTTTGATGTTCAGTACTTTCTTTTGACAGTCAGCTCCAAACGGGTACTTGTCTGTCTGCCTGTCTGTCTGTTTGTCTGTATGTATGTATGTATGTATGTAATATATGGAGAGAGAAAGAAATGCATGCTTAGATAGATAGATAGATAGATAGATAGATAGATAGATAGATAGATAGATAGATAGATAGATAGATAGATACTTGCATATATACATACATGCATACATACATATCTGTATACATACATGCATACATACATGGATATAGGCATACATTCATACAAACATACATATATAGGGACAGACAGGCATGTATACATACATACATGCTTACATACATGTATACACCCATATATACATACAGCTCTGATATGCCTAGATTCCATTAGTGCTCCATTTATATAAAGTGATTTTAGCTGAAATGACACTAGCAGCAGACACAACACTAGTAGTAGTAGTAGTAGTAGTAGTAGTAGTAGTAGTAGTAGTAGTAGTAGTAGTAGTAGTAGTAGTAGCAGTATTATTATTAGTAGTAGTAGTAGTAGGAGGAGGAGGAGGAGGAGGAGGAGGAGGAGGAGGAGGAGGAGAAGGAGGAGGAGGAGGAGGAGGAGGAGGAGGAGGAGGAGGAGTGAACATATTTTAAAGCCGAAATATTGTTGACTCCAAAGGAAATGATTTCGGCATGATTTCCTGTGGCTTTTTGTCTAATCTGTTAATTTGCTTTAAGTAGATCGAATTCTTAGTGTACACAATCATTCAGTTGACATGTTAAGCTGTTTTAAAACAAGTAACTATTCTTAGGAAGAAAACTTGACAACAACAAAAAAAGCGCCCTATTCTGCTTCATAATTCTGTGTGAACAAATGGTTTTATGAGCTGGCATTCATATTATTATTATTATTATTAATATTATTAACAATGTTCTGGTGTTAAAAGCATCTTGTCTTAGAACCTATAGTAAGGATTTTAACATATTCTTTATAAGCTTCATTGCAAATATCCGGATTAGAACAATGAAAACAAACATAGCAGATATTATATACCTCAGTAGAAACTCACTTTTCGCATCTATATATTAATATCAACTCCGAAACTTAACAGCTGTGAACAATTGATAATAGAATTGCACAATCACACAATTTATACTTTCTCTCATTGCTGCCAACTCTAAGATTACTAAGTAATGACGTCAGAGAATTACTAAACAAGATAACCGATTATTATCATTATTATTATTATTATTATTATTATTATTATTATTATTATTATTATTATAACATCATCGTCATCATCATCATAATTATCATTACTATTGTTATTGTTATTATTATTTTTATCAGCGTTATTGTTATTATTTTTATTATTATTATTAAAGCTGCAAGCTGGCAGAATCGTTAGCACGCTGGACGAAATACTTCGCGGTATTTCGCCCGTCGCTTTGTTCTGAGTTCAAATTCCGCTGAGGTCAACTTTGCCTTTCATCCTTTCGGGGTGGATAAAATAAGTATCAGTGAAACACAGGGATCGATGTAATCGACTACCCCACTCCCGAAAAATTACAGGCCTTGTGCCTTTAGTAGAAAGGATTATTATTATTATTATTATTATTATTGTATTAAGGCTGCAAGCTAGCAGAATAATGAGCACGCCGGGCAAAATGCTCAGCAGTATTTCGTCCGTCTTTACGTTCTGAGTTCAATTTCCTGAAATAACAATAACAACACGCATAAACACATACAACTTTTGCACATAAACATATAAAATATACACGCACCCTATAGGGTCTTACATACACACAAACACACACACATGTGCACACACCACTCGAACAAGCACATATTAACTGCTACACACAAGCGTTTGCACATACGTCCACACACACACATGATAGCCTCACACACATACCATACACAGCTTCACGCACATATATACACGTCCATCCGCGCACACACATAAATACACGAAACACCCATCACTCCACACAATGCACACACTCAGTTACTTATACACACGCTCCCATACACACACATGGTCTCATACGTACACACAGCCTCATACTTTTAAGCACACCCACACACGCGCTCACCCCATTCGCACACACACCAGTCTTTCATACATGCACGCACTTGCGCACTCTAGTTCAGCCGGGTCACTGTTATTATACCTCTTTCACTCAGCCTCTTTCTTCCGGTCATTTCATCATGTTGAACCGGTAATCCCTACACACTTTTCCTCACTCTGTTTTTTTGTTGTTGTTTTTTTTGTTTTTCATTCTCTCCTTTTTCTTTTTCTTCTTTCCTTTCATCTCTTTCTGCTGAAGAGTGTAGGCTCGAAATGTCAAAAACTTTTCCATTCTTCCCGAATGGCAAACTAATACACCTGCTTGTTCCTTCACTTGTTTTCGTCTTTCGTTTTCTGTAAATTTGAACCCATAATAACAATGATATGAATATTATTATTAACATTAATATGGATATTATTATTATTATTATGATTAAGATTATTATCATCAACGTTCTTGCTCTTATTTCTCCACTTGTTTTATTATTATTATTATTATTATTATTATTATTATTATTGGAGGTGGTAGTGGTGTTAGTAGTAGTGTTGTTGTTGTTGTTGTTGTAATGTTCATTTCTCGAGGCTCCCGATTTCACTTGCTCCGGCTAATTCTATAAGAGCGGACCGCAACATACTGCCAAGGATATGTCAGGGTCTTCAAACACCATACTTAACATCCAAGAACCAGTCTCAAATTCCTTGCTGTTCCCAATAAAGCAGTTTCCTAAGCAAGTTCTACCATATTTTCTCCAACGAATTTACCAAACCGCGTTGTTAATACTCCCAATTCCTCTACAACCACTGGGATGACAGTTACTTTCTTAATTGCCTACATTCATGCAATTTCATCTTATACTTCTAAATCTTTTACACTTCTTTATTATCTACTCGTACATCCCCAGCTATAGTAATATGAATGATCTAGCGTTTCTTCCTCATTTTATTAACTACAACAATGTCTAATCTCCGAGCAATCGCTAAATCAATCGCTAAATCACGCTGGATTGTAAAATCCCACAAGATCTTAAGTTCATTATACTTGGTGACGCCTTCTGGCATTTGCCAGAAGGCGTCACCAAGTACCATTTCAATGTCCTTTCAAGACTGTACTTCTTACACAATTTCCAATGAACATACCTAGTTACGTTATCATTCCTTCTTTTGTATTCCTTTTGCGCTAATTTGTTATACTCACTCCTCATATTTGATGCTGCTTCATTTTTGATGCCACACATTAAAACTATTATTATTATTATTATTATTATTATTATTATTATTATTATCATTGTTATTATTATTGTTATTATTATTGCTATTGTTGCTGGTGTTGTTACTGGAATTTAAGATTCAAATTTTCCATAGTTTTTTTTTTTCCTATGAGTAAATTTTATTTCTAGTGCTAATGATATTACGGGCTATAAGACGATTAGTGGCGATGATGATGAAAAGGGTGAAGATAATGATGATGATGATCAGGATGATGATGATGATCAGGATGATGATGATGATCAGGATGATGATGATGATTTCTTTAATTAACACAAGCTATAAAAAAATGTGAAGCACTATTATAAAATATATTATGGAATAAAATGTAAAACAGCACAAAATAGTAAAGTAAACATAGGAGTGGGTCTAGAACATAAGTATGTGTCAGCTCACGCGTGTGCATGCATTATGTATGCATGTGTGTATGTATGTATGTAGATATGTATGTATGTATGTATGTATGCATGAATGTATTTGAATATTCTTGAATCAAAGCTCAAAGACCATAATTCTACGCCAGCGACTGTAGAGCAAGTAGCTGTACATGAGTGTATGGATGTGTGTGTGCATATATATACATACATATATATATATATATATATATATATATATATATATATATATATATATATATATATATATATATATATATATATATATATATATATATACACGTTATATCTTTTATTTTTATCTTTTACTTGTTTCAGTCAATAGACTGCGGCCATACTGGAGCGCCGCCTTGAATAATTTTTGCTGAATGAATCCACCTCAGTACTTATTTTCTTTTAAGCCCGATACTTATTCTATCAAACTCTTTTGCCGAACTGCTAAATTACGGGGATGTAAATACACCAAAACCTGTTGTAAAGTGGTGATGAGGACAAACACAGGCAGAAAGACGCGCATGTGTGTGCGCGCGCGCGCACACACACACACACATACAAACATACATACATACATGTGACGGGCTTCTTTCAGTTTCCGTGTACCAAATCCACGCACAAAGCTCTGGTCGACTCGAGGCTATAATAGAAGAGACGTGCCCAAGTTGCCATGGAACGATGTAGTTGGAAGCAACTATTGGGTTGGCAAGAAAATAATTTCGGTTTTTAGTTTGAAATAAAAGTAATTTTGTTTTCATACAAAGAAGGAACTTTAATCAATTATATATTTTTCATCTTGTTCGATGCCCCTTTTTCCATCATTCTAGCAAATTCATGATTCCACGCTTTGAAATTCTGGTTCTTATAAGCCAAAAACTAAAGCAAGTGTGATTTCAGGTCATCATTATCATTGAAAGGGAGGGATGTGTGCATATGTGGTCGTGCGTATGTGTATATGCGTGTGTGTATGTATGTACGTGAGCGTATGCATGTTTTTATGTATGTATTGATGGATGGATGGGCAGGTGCATATTTGTGTGTGCGTATATGTGTGTAAGTGGGTGTATACGTGTGTGTACTCAGTCACGTTCCAAATTGTTAAAAAGTTTGAACAAGAGTCATGAGATCTCAAGTTCAATCCTCCGGCGGTACATCTTGGCCGTCTTGATCGTCTTTTCATCTAATTCAAAGGTTCAACATAGTCACGTCTTATATTACGCTCATTCTACATTGAAGATTAAATACAGAGTCTAAGCGGTTATCGTACACTCATCCACTTACACAATAATTCTGTGCATCGGTAAATTCAGTTGATCGAACGCTTGGAATACTCATTGTCGATTTCGACGGAGGATCCATATAAATATACGTGTGTGTGTGTGTGTATTTCAGAGTGTTTAGGTGCTTGTGTGTGCAGTGGTATAATAAATGTGGCCTGGTCTATGCGTCTATTAAGTGTGTGTGTAAGACTTTGATAATAATAATTCCTAATTGCGCGATGCCGACGTTTTGCAAATGAACCAAAATTAGAAAAGTTCCATAAAAGAAAAGAAATTCTTGAAATATTCTTTCATTGCAAATTTTGGTTTTGCTCTCACATTCTTTCTCTCCCTTTGTCTCTCCCACTCTCCCACACACAGACAAACACACACACATTCTCTTTCTCTCCTTCTCTCGCGCTCTCTGTCTCTCTCATACTATGTATCTCTTTATCTCTTTCTTCACAAATACATATATGCGTATATGTACATGCATAGCATTATATATATATATATATATATATATATATATATATATATATATATATATATATATATATATATATATTAGCAATACACACATGCATACATACATGTATATATATATATATACATATATATATGTGTGCGTGTTTGTGTATATATATGTATATATATGTATATATATGTGTATATATATATATATATATATATATATATATATATATATATATATATATATATATATATATATATATATATATATATATATATATATATATATATATATATATATATGCCTCTTGATTTTGACACTGTACCAATGTATCTACTTTTCAATCTATCAATGTGTCTGTCTCTCTGCCTATATGTAAATATGTACGTATGTATATTTGTATGTATATGTAAGTGTGTTTATATATGTATATGTGTGCTTGTATATGCATTTGTATTTATGTTAGACGGGTATGAACGTACATGCATACGTATGTCTGTTTCAATGTGTTTAACTTTCACCAATTATCTGATATTAATATTTTACTTCCTGTTCAAATATATTCTCTACTTTACATAGACATTATCACAGCAGAGTATATTCCAGACCAAGATTAGCAAATATTCACTAATTCCAAGACGTGTTCCATTGCTGGTCTTGCTGAAATATACCAGAACATTTTGCATGGAAACATTCCTTACATAGCATTAGCACTGTGATCGACAAACGCTTTCTGTTCTCAGTACTTGCTGTTTCGAATCTCATATATATATATATATATATATATATATATATATATATATATATATATATATGAGAATCAAGTTAGGCAAATCAATTCACATACAATAATAATAATAATAATAATAATAATAATAATAATAATAATAAGATGGTATAAACACACGCCAGAAAAGGTCACAGAAAACGAGAAAGCAACCATACTCTGGGATATGCCAATACACACAGATAGAGAAATTAAGGCAAATAGACCAGATATAGTTGTCAAAGATCATGAAGAAAAAAAATGCTTTCTAATTGATGTATCAATACCAGCAGATGACAACGTTTCTCTAAAAGAAATGGAAAAACTTTCAAAATACAAAGACCTGGAAATAGAGATAACTCGAATGTGGAGTCTAAAAACAGAAACAATTCCTATCATACTAGGTGCCTTAGGTATAATAAAAAAATATTCAGACAAATACATAACAAAAACACCAGGACTTACAAATATATATATAACATACAGAAAATTGCACTACTGGGTACTGCACACATTCTACGCAAAACACTTTCAATACAGTAAACATAAGAGCACCACAGCAAACCACAGCACATACCCAAGGCGCACAGAGCTGCGCCCGGTAGTAAAGTGAAAGCACGTTATAAAAAAAAACTACTGAACAATAATAATAATAGAGAAATTAAGGGAAATAGACCAGATATAGTTGTCAAAGATCATGAAGAAAAAAATGCTTTCTAATTGATGTATCAATACCAGCAGATGACAACGTTTCTCTAAAAGAAATGGAAAAACTTTCAAAATACAAAGACCTGGAAATAGAGGTAACTCGAATGTGGAATCTAAAAACAGAAACAATTCCTAGGTGCCTTAGGTATAATAAAAAAAATGTTCAGACAAATACATAACAAAAACACCAGGACTTACAAATATACATAACATACAGAAAATTGCACTACTGGGCACTGCACACATCCTACGCAAAACACTTTCAATACAGTAACCATAAGAGCACCACAGCAAACCACAGCACATACCCAAGGCGCACAGAGCTGCGCTCGGTAGTGAAGTGAAAGCACGTTATAAAAATAAAACTACTGAACAATAATAATAATATTTATATATATATATATATATATATATATATGAAACGACCAATGAAACAGATCCATGTTTTAATTTTATATTAGTTTTAATTGCATCGTCATTTTTCTCCCAGTTCTAACAAAACTGTCCGATGAATGGGAACGTGAATCTCCCAGTAACAGCTTTTTGTTATATTTCTGCTGCTTTTAAATAAACCATATTACTCTATCTCTGGTATTTGAGTACTCTTTTTCCACCTTGTTGCACATCTATGTGCTTGCTCCGATATATATATATATATATATATATATATATATATATATATATATATATATATGTTTAATAATGTTCCTTTTCGGTTTTTTTAAATGTCTTGCCCGCTTACGTTTTGGTATCACGCTATATTTCATGTTGAGAACAATTTAGGTCTTATTAGACACAAGATGTGATCTATTTCTAGCACATTGAATGTCCACGTTAGTGGTCAACGTCATATATAAAAATGTACTTTAATCCCCTGAGATTGCAGATACTGTTTCTGAATCTCTTTGATTCTTTAAATGTGCTATCTTCCTGGTAATTAATCGATATTAATTAATATATGATTTTTTGCCATATTTTTTAATTATATATATATATAGATAGATAGATAGATAGATAGATAGATAGATAGATAGATAGATAGATAGATAGATAGATAGATAGATAGATAGACATGAGAATCAATTTAGGCAAATCAATTCACATATAATAATACATATATTCAACCCAAGATCCAATAAAAACGATACCGTAGAACTAGACAGAAAGTTAAGAGTCTAGAAAAAGTTTGAGTGTCAATAATCCGACGGCCGTTTCCTGGGGTCCAGTTGTCCAGTTAAATAAAGGATATTTCTATCCATTATTAGACACCGCTTCCTTCATCAGGGAAAAATAAAGTACTAGGGAAATTTACAACGTTTTCATAATGGAAGTTAACTACTGAGTGATCTTATAGAGAGTTATATGCATAACATGAAGTAGAAGTGTTTTAGAAAGAGTAGTGGGAAGAGGAAATACAATGCGTGGTAAAATAAAGTTACTTATGGTGCTATAGGTAGAAGGTAAGGGGTAGCGAGTATGGTTTAAGTATTTGGAATTATTTCAATAGGTGTGGAAGCTAGTTCTCAACTCTATCCAGAATCATCAAAATGCATAAAAGTTGAGTAAAATCGATACTTACAAGAGTAGCATCAGGAAATTTATGAGTTAGTGTATATTGTATATTTTGTAACTTAAGATTATGTATGTATGCTAATGAGGTCGAAAATTTGGATTTTTCTTAGTGAAGGAATTTAAGCGAGCTCTATAGCGATGCTTAAAATCTATAGTACTGCCAATCACGTTTTTTGCGCAGACAAAAACCCGCAAGCGACAATTACAGTTTTCCTTCTTATTCCACTGTTATTATTGGTTGTGTTGTTGTTACTGACTGGACTAATATGGGGTACTGTATAAGAATTTAAGTATGTAGCAGTCTGAAGTTGGAGTTTACGTCTATTAAGAGAGGCTATCATGGATCCTAAGTTTATAGTGGTGGAGTAAGATAATTTCACTGATGATTTGTTAAAAATAGAATAGTATTTATGACGTTGCGGAAAATTGGATTTCAGAATTTTAAAAAATAATTTAGATAAAGATTTAACTTGGAGAGAGAAAGGTGGTGCATACCATAGGATTTCTCATTTTTTCTAGTCTTAGAATATGTGACTACATTGGACTGGTCAGGAAGAGGAGATTTATAATTACTATAAGTTCTGGATGGCCTATGGTGTAAACGAGTACGATTTAAAGGTGGTTTATTCTATGGGTCCACTTGATTGATTTGAAACGGCCGTAGGATTATTACTACTCAAACATTTTATGTTCTATTTTTTCTGGACTCTTAACTTTTTTATCTAGTTCTATGATATCGTTTTTATTCTGTAAGTCGATCTATATATGCATTTATATTTTCAATATATTCTTAATGCATTTATATATTTATGTATTTACATATTTTTAATGTATTGATAAATCTATATATTTTTTATTATATTTATATATCTATATATTTTTAATATGTTGGATGTATTAAATATATTTTAAAAAAATTATGCATATTGGGTCAGTGGTTGAATATATGTATTTTTATATGTGAATTGATTAGCCTAATTTGATTTTCATTTCTATATCCATCAAACGCTTCAAGTTCAAATATCTTGAGCACTTCTAAGCGCCCGCTATAGTTTCTTTTAAATATAATTATATATATATATATATATATATATATATATATATATATATATATATATATATATATATATATATACATATATATAAATACATATATATACATATATATATATACATATATATATATAGAAATATACATATACATTTATATATGTTTGTATATATATATATATATATATGTACATAGTGTATATATATATGTGTGTGTCTTTATATCTGTGTTTGTCCCCCACCATCATCTGACAACCGTTTTCCGTCGCTGTAACTTACAAAGAATAAGTCCTGGGGTCGATTTCTTCGACTAAAAAAAAACCTTTAAGGCGATGCTCCAGCATGGCCGCAGTCAAATGACTGAAACAAGAAAAAGAAAAAAGAATCATAATTCGAGCTGGGGCACATCATGCATTTACAGTCAAAACGCTTATCAAAAATAGTGAACCTGAGAGGGCCTTTTTTGTTACACCCTGCTCATTTCAGTTGCGAACATCTCAATTTCAATTTCTCTTTGTCTTTTCAGCAGAGAGTTTTTGTGTTGTTCCGAAGAACGACATATTTTCATAGGTTCCTGGATGTCCTTATTACTCCGACTCACTCCAGATACTTTTCTCTTATTCTTTTAAATTTTACCTCAAATCTATTGCCATTTGTTGTAGTAACTCTCTCTCTCTCTCTCTCTCTTTCTTTCTCTTTTTCTCTCTTTGTCCCTCTTCCTTCCCCGTCTCCCCTTTCTCTCTTTTTCTCCCTCTCCCTTTCTTTCTTTCTCTCTCTCTCTTTCTCCCCTCCCTCTCTTTCTTTCTCTCCTCTCTCCTTATTCCTCTCCCTTTCTCTCTATCCTTGTCTCCCCTCCCTTCTCTCTTTTTCTCTCTCTGTCTTTCCTCCTTTCCCTCTCTCTCTCTCTCTCTCTCTCTCTCTCTCTCTCCACAGACTATTGGGCCTTTGTGGCGAATGTCAAGAGGTCAGTTCTTCACAAAGATACATGGTTATTATCAGTTCAAATATGCTTGAGGCATATTCGAACCCATAAAAAAGTTATTCACTGTGTTTTGTCATGGAGAAAAATTCTCACTGTAGACAAATGGTGTAAATACATCTAAAACCAGCTCGCAGCATCACCTACCCAGACTGTGAGATGCAAACATTTCAGAGTGGTTATCCCCCTTTAAGTCTGAAAAACTGGACAGGTTGCGCTGTGAGCTGATAAAAGAGACTGTCTCTTTTATGATATTCCCCACCATCGTAGAGCTAATCGGCGGCTCACTGTAAACAAATTATGGGATGGCAGCGCTAAGCAGTGGTGTGTATAAATACGAGGCTATCACCGATTGAAATATGCTTGGGGTATATTCAGTGGAGGTGCAATGGCCCAGTGGTTAGGGCAGCGGACTCGCGGTCATAGGATCGAGGTTTCGATTCTCAGACCGGGCGTTGTGAGTGTTTATTGAGCGAAAACACCTAAAGCTCCACAAGGCTCCGGCAGGGGGGGGGGGCGAACCCTGCTGTACTCTTTCACCACAACTGTCTCTCACTCTTACTTCCTGTTTCTGTTGTGCCTGTAATTCAAAGGGTCAGCCTTGTCACATTGTGTCACGCTGAATATCCCCGAGAACTACGTTAAGGGTACAAGTGTTTGTGGAATGCTCAGCCACATCCACGTTAATTTCACGAGCAGGTTGTTCCGTTGATCGGATCAACTGGAACCCTCGACGTCGTAAGCGACGGAGTGCCAACAACAATAGGGGTATATTCAAACATATTTGAATTGATAATAGCCTTGTATTTATACACATCACTGCTTAGCGCTGCTTCCCCGTAACTTCTGAAAGATAGTCTCTAGGTTCCTGTATACCTTAGCCAAAGGAAGTTATTTGGTTATTTTACACAGGTACTACTTCTCCGAGTCAAAGCAAATTTGGGAGTAAAGGTCACTAAGTGGTAACTTTATTCTCCTCCAAAACTCCTGAACTCCCACGATGTAGCCTCAACACCTGGTGGAGTCCAGGTCATGCTACAGTAACATCGTTGATGCTATAACTCACAAGACGGCGAGCTGGCAGAATCGTTAGTACGCCACGCAAAATGCTCAGCGTCATTTCGTCGGTCGCTCCGTTTTGAGTTCAAATTTCGCTGAGGTTGACTTTGTTTTTTATCCTTTGTGGGTCGATGTAATTGACTTACCCCTCCCTCGAATCTAAGAACACTCATTCTCTACCAAAGTATCTAGGTAATGCTAATAACACCTTTTTAAAAATCTTAATGTAAATCTTACCTTATTACTAACCAACCAGTCTAGTTTCTCCAGTCGTGCTCTATGTTCTATTATATCATTATTCTGACATCTTTCTACATTCATATATTATACGAATGACATTTTAATCTATTTGGCAACAGTTCTCACACTTATTCCCAACTCCCTTGTTGTTTGGGTTAATCACTTGTTCTGACACAGCCATGATCAGATTGCAGATTTTCTATTTCTCTGTAAGTCTTTTGTCTTCCTTTCACAACCCACAACTGCTGTTCTTCTCTTAATTCTATTCACCTGACAAATTTCCCATATAACATTGTTTCTATCCGATTTTTCATTCTTTCTTTTCCATATAATCTTTTCTTACATTTAATTATTATTCATCGCTATTTTTCTGGTTCCAAATATGAGCTTCTCTTCCCGTTTCCAAACGACTTCTTTAGTTCTATTCTATCAAATATATTCTCAGTGTTACAGAGTAATCTTTTACATCTCTCTTTGCTAGTTATATAGAGTCGACCTGACAACTTCCTGATTTGTCAATCTAGTTCATGCAATTTATTTTTTTGCCCGCTAAACAAAAGCTATAGATGAAGCTATAGGTTTCAATTGAAAACACTTCATGTGCTTGCACTAACACTTGAAATATTTTACTCAAAATTCAGATGACTTCTTTTTGTATACAATAGGTCCACTTGTCAATATACATAGGGTCACCTGTCAAATATGCAGAAAGTCAAATGACAATACAATGTAGATCTTCCTGTCTGTGTAGCAGATCAGATGGCAATATATAGTATTTCATCCTACAGTATACATTAAGACAACTGTCAATATAAGGTTGACAGTATATGTCTCGATATACAGTAAATTACAAGTCACTATACAATTGGTGATTTACCAATGTACGTAAATCTTTGTCTATATACAGTGGAGTGGAGGCGCAATGGCCCAGTGATTAGGGCAGCGGACTCGTAGGATCACAGTTTCGATTCCCAGACCGGGCATTGTGAGTGTTTATTGAGCGAAAACACCTAAAGTTCCACAAGGCTCCGGCAGGGGGTGGTGGCGAATCCTGCTGTACTCTTTCACCACAACTGTCTCTCACTCTTTCTTCCTGTTTCTGTTGTACCTGTATTTGAAAGGCCCAGCCTTGTCACATTCTGTATTACGCAGAATCTCCCCGAGAACTACGTTAAGGGTACACGTGTCTGTGGAGTTCTCAGCCACTTGCACGTTAATTTCACGAGCAGGCTGTTCCGTTGATCGGATCAACTGGAACCCTCGACAGAACCCTTGGAGTCCCAACACATACAGTGGATCATCTGTAAGTAAACAGGAGATTATCTCAACACACAGTGAGGTCAGATATCAATATATAGGTCATTACTCAACATACAGTTCACCTATCAATATACTGTAGAGCACCAACCGATATACATTAAGTTACCTGTCACTATGCAATAGGTCATCTGTGAATATACAGGTTCCAAGTGACCGGCTGTATATTGATAGCAAATCAACTTGTAAGTTGAATTCTATCTATTACCTGTTAAGCACATTATTGATAAGAAATCGATAGAATTCGACCCACCAGTTTCGAAAGGCTTGTATAATTTTTTTGATGTAAAACAAAACATTTACCCAGCATTCAAATCTATTGAGTGATCATTAACCCAGGAAGACCTGGGTGAATGATTACGGTTTTACTGTCTAAATATTTTATTTTATATCTTTCCCCAAACACCTGGTTTGTGTGTGTGTGTGTGTGTGTGTGTGTGTGTGTGTGTGTTGTAACTCCACTTTTGTAGTACGTTTTATAACGAATGGGTGAACTTTTGTCCTAAATAGAAAGAAATTATTATTGCTGTTATTATTCGGTAGAGTATCAAACAAATTGCTATGTAATATTTAGTTGTGATCTTTTTATGTTCTGAATTCATCACCTGCCAAGTTTCTTAGCAGTTTGTCCAGGTATGTCCTAGATGATTGTGGCAGAATCGCAGTTTTCACTACTTGATCGTTTCCACGTGATGTTTTGGCAGAACGCCTAGTAAACATAGCTGTTGACTCAATCATGTCCACAGTAATACTCAAAGTAGGGCAAGACAACAAATATTTCTTCAAATATTTTATATCATACCTGTTAGGTAGAAGTCTTGCTAGACACCTCATTATTACTGTTTTTAACAGTAATAATACTTCACATATTTACTTTTTTATGTGTGTGTGTGCATATATATATATATATATATATATATATATATATATATATAGGAAAATGTAAAAATCGACAGATACACATCAATTTATTAACTCCAATTTCGAATAACATTAATTTCTTATAATCTACAATTGTTTCCATGTTCAATTAATTTCATTTCACAAATAAATAATTAAATTAAATATGCATTTTGAATATAGTTAATTGAACATTTCTCCATTTTCTTTCCTTATGCATAAATGATAATGTACCCATTTGTATTGATGAGAAGCTAACATCTTTTTAGTACTTCACCGATACACTGGATAAAACCGAAGGAACTTGGATGCAAATATCCCTTTAAGTGGTATATATCCTCGCAATAATTTATATATATATAGAAATAGATAGATAGATAGATAGATAGATAGATAGATAGATAGATAGATAGATAGATAGATAGATAGATATACATATATGGAGAGAGAGAGAGAGAGAGAGAGACAGACAGACAGACAGACAGACAGACAGACAGACAGACAGACAGACAGATAGAGATAGAAACACAGAGTGTTTTATCTCTAGACCAGCAGTAAATGTTCCTTTGTATCGAACACTGCTGGTTCTATAAACATACAGTGAACCATACAGTATGAAGTTAAAAGAGGAAAAGAGGTCTGAAAGCAACCGAAGAACCAATCAGCCAAAACATAGATGTAACAAGGATCGTTCAGCAATTCTAGCCATGATCAAAGTAATATTTTTAGTCCTATTTGTGTGATTATATTTTGAAGTACTCTATTTCAAAAGCATAATCTGACGTAAAGAAATACAATCGATTCTTAGATGAATTGTTTATGAAATATTCAGAAGATGAGAGCTCGTTATCATTATGATAGTCTCCTTCCCACAAGTGATACAGTTATTTTTTGTTTGAATATTTATTAGTCAGCTTCTGCAGGATTTGCATGAATAGGTGAGTGCAATTCCTGAAGGCTGCAATTCTGGAGAGGGAGTGATCCTTGTGGATTGAGTTTGGTGTGAGATGGAGCTGGTAGGTGAAACACAGAGACACAGTAGGGGTGGGTACGAGAAAAGGAGACACGTGTCTGCCTAGATGGAGAAGTATACAGTTACAATGTTACAATATAAAGGAAACACTCGTTTATTATAGAGTAGACTTTGCTCATCAGACGATATCAGGTTAAAGTTAGGTAATCTTTTAAGCATTTTTGCCACAGATATTTCACAATTCCGTTAATGGAATTCAAGCCATAAATTTTCCAGTTAATAGTCAGACAGTCTAATATTATAGAGGTCTGAGACTGACTACTGAATCCGCAAAAAAAATGAAGTAAAAGAGGAAATGCTTTCATTTTGATTTTTAATTACAAAGTGTTAATAGTGACAGAACTAATCACATTGAGCACATGGACGTAATCCTTCGAGGCTGAGTTCAATATCCAGCGTCAAACTGGTTGGTGGATGATCTGTGCGAGAGAGACCTTTTATTCAATTAGCAATTGTATACAAGCTATGACATACAGCTTGTAATAACGACAAAGTTTAGATCTAATCACACCAAAAGCCGAGAAGACTATTGAACACTGGTCTGTTATTGGTCTGAAATGATTACTTATTTTTTTTATGACTTAGACAGAAGAAGAACTGCTTCTATGACTTTTTAAGAATTTCCCGAGACTGATTGGGAAAGTGAGGAAGAAACCTCGGCGGAGGGGTTACTGCAGTAGGAAGTGACAAGTTAAAATATCGTATAATTGCTCCGAATACTTCTTTTGAATAGAATGAGTTCAGTGAAAAAAAGAAAAGCCAAGAATCAGGTGTTGGTATTAAAGCGGATGATAAGTTCCTGACAACTAAGGTAAACTGAGAGAGGAGTACGATATTCTGTACAGAAAATTTACCGAACTCCTATGAACAGAAAACCCAATACAATATCCAGTCAATTATTTTATATGATTCTTATCAGGAATATATCATTAAAGATTTATCATTTCTTTCACTTAAAGTTGCACAGAAATTTCTTTCTCTATTTAACAAAATAAAAAAGCAAGCTGAAAAAATACATTTACGCTGTTTTGAAAGTCTTATTTATAAAATCCGAATAAAATATTTTAGGTGAAAAGCGTTTCTGCTTTTTTCTTTAACAAACAATAACGTAATAAATAAATAATAAGTAAATAAAGAAGTGAATAGAAAATAAGTGTATCCTGGACTAAAACTGATCATTTGACGTCAGCGTTAACTATTTTCTTTTATCCATTGTTTCTTTTTGACTAGGGAAAACAAAAATTTAATCTTCTGTTGAAAGAACTACTTCAGTACCATTTTCTTTACATCTTTTGTCGTGCTTAAAACAAAGTGGTTTCCTGCATTTTCTTTTCTATTCATGATAATATTTGATGATAAAAGAAAAAGGCAAAATAGAAATCTACGATAACGTGTTTGCATTTATGCATTTTAATATATTAATAGAAATATGCGTGCATATAATCTATTTGTGTGTGTACATATATGCATATAGATATAACGTATGTGTGTATGTTATTTTCTACTTTTTATTATTTGAAAACGTGTAAAGAAGGAGCTGGTTTCTAACAAAGATAGAAAGCCTTATCGCTGGAATGTGGATAAAAAAATTCGCATTTTTAATTTGAAGAAAGTCTTCTTTT
>NC_142936.1:23814043-23836543 GCF_046866305.1 Octopus bimaculoides | reverse complement strand
AAATGAACAACACCGCCTTCGCCGAACACCGGTCACGTGTTAGGCAAGCTACAGCGGAAAGAGAGGGTAAGAGTGGAGAAAGTGATAGAGAAAGAGTAGAGGTGGAAAAAGATAGAGCAAGAGGGAAAGAGAGAGTAAGAGTAGAGAAAGAGATAGAGTGAGAGTAGAGATGGCAGGATATATATATATATATATATATATACATACATACATACATACATATTATGTATATATATACATGCCATACACAGCTGGATGGATGCTTGCATGTACGTTTGTATGTATGTATGTATGTATGTATGTATGTATGTATGTAGGTAGGTAGGTAGGTATGTATGTATGCATGTATGTACGTACATGTATATGCGAGTAAATTATCTTTGAGTTAGAATACGTCTGAAAGTCTTTTATGATTATGAGAAGTTTTAAAAGCCTAAACTGCATATCCTGAAGACATCACTTTATCTTTGAATATTGATCAGAACTTAAGAATATTAAAAGAAACATCGAAATTGAAATAATATAATAATTATGATTCCCAATATTTTACGACCAGTTCCATCACATGTCTGTTGTAGGAAATTATTGCTTTCGTTGGCCAAACGCAAAGAATGATGAAAAACAAATAATTTTGGTTTTTCTTGTGAGTCTTGATGTATTTGCGTCTATGAAAGTATATGTATGCGTTTGAGTATACGTATCTGAACGGTTGAACATCTATGTGTGAATGTATGTATATATAAACATATATATATATATACATATATATGCATATATATATATATATGGGGGTTCGTGTGTGGGGGTAGGTGTGTGTGTGTGTGTAAATATACAATATATATGTATTTATCTATCTATATATCTATCTATTTATCTATCAATCTATGTTATGATTCCAGTCCTAGAATTTATTTAAATGGCCATAACATTCACTACAAGAATATAATAAAATTATATTGTTATTGTTTTTGTTACGTTTTTAAGCGGGCTGGGGCGATCTTAAGCTACTCATTTTTCGTGCAACTCGTTTACCCTTTCAGTTTTAAGATAATTTTGTAGAACGTTTATTGTCCTCGATATCAAAATTATCTGCAGCATCAGTTCTCTTTCCCTCTACCCCTCCCGCTTTCTGTCTTTCTCTCTCTCTATCTCTATCTCTCTATCTATCTATCTATTCATTTATCTCTATCTGTCTCTATTAATATTTCTACCTATCTATCTTTCACTGAAGCTATCTCTATCTGGGCAGAGGTGGCGAACGCGTACATCGCATCCGTCCTCAACTACCGCCTGACCGTCGTGCCTTGTCCCGGCCCTACCATCACCAAACTGGAACGCGTCCTCTTCCGCTTCTTGTGGAAAGGAAGCGTTCCGATGGTCAGGCGATCCGTTTGCAGCAAACACCCGCTGAAAGGAGGGCTGGGCATGCCGTGGTTGATGATGCGCAGACATGCGCTGAGACTGCGACATCTCTGGCTCTACGTAGACGACGGTGGACAGGTGTGGTCGCCGTTTGTGTGACGCGCTTTCCTGCAGCTTGTCTCCATGACCGAGATGCAGTCGTGGATGAAGAAGAGGCCGAGCAAGGGCGAATGGCACCGCGAGTGTCGCGTTGCTCTGGAGCAACTCTGCCGTCCCAGGTCGACCTTTGAGCGACTGCATCACAACCAAAGCATTCTATAGGGATTAGTGGAGGGGAGGTACGACGACGATCTCGGAGCGAACCTGGGCGTCGACGAGGAATACCTGACCCGCCTGTTCAAGACGACTTTCGCGTCGGTACCTATGAACAACTTCTAGAGATCCCTGGCTTGGCAGTGCTATCGTGAAGCGCTACCCGTTCGGGATAAGCTCTACAGGCACGGCTCGAGAAACACCGGGCCTACCTGCTCGAGGTGCGGTCAGAGCGACGAAACCGTTCTGCACGACCTGTGTCGAACGACTGCTGTCACGTGTGGGACGAGTCGGTTTATCAGCCGATTCTATCGTCGATATTGTCGCGCCTCCTTCCTTCAAACAGGAAGGAAGAGCTATTTTCATCGTACTTGTGGCTATGGCGAAAGAATGTCTGGTGGACACGTCTGAAAGGATTAGAGACAAACACTTTCCTCTCTGGTCAATCTCTCATCAACTTTTTCAAGTATCACTTGAAAAGGAAGATGAGAGTAGAGAGGCAAGTTTTGTCTAGTGAATGTTTAAAAAAAAGATGGGTGAATGTAGCAAGGATGGCACGTGTAAATGACGAAGCCACCTAAGCATGATCTTATGAACCAGAAAAAAAAGTTAAAACAGAGAATTACTTACTTGTAAATAAATATGTTATTATGTGACATCATTGCCCGAGGTTACCGTGGTCTTTTCGTAGGTTTTTCTTTCCACGGATAAACCTTCCCATTTTTGGGGAACTTTTTGTATTACTTCAATTTTTTTTTGTTTGTATCTCAAACGATTTCGATCCCTTTTGATCTTTGTCCACAATTTCGTTTTTTTTTTTATTATTTTGTTTGTTTTTCGCGCCCCCCCCCCGAAAAACTCTACATTATATTTGTTCCCTCTATGTTCAGCCCTGTGTGGCCAATAAAGAAAGTTATCTCTATCTCTCTGCATGTATGTATATACATCTGTATACATGTATTTATATACGTGTGTATATATGTTTGTAAGTATATAAGTATGTATGCAATCATTTAGTTTTATTTCTAAATGAAAGAACCGGTTTCTAACTTACAACCTGGTCACCTTCGTTGAAATTTCAAGAAGATAGTTGTGCATGTATGTGTATATTTGTACGAGTATCTGCAACAGTGCTTCTGAAAATCTACAAGTCTTGTGTTATGCTTGTGCATTCATACATATTGTTGCATAACTAGACATGTCCATGTATTTATATGATAAACTTTTAGAAAGGTTTAAATATTTCGACAATTCCATTGATGGCCTGTATCTGTAATTGTTTAATTAGTTTTCTCCTTTCTAGTTTTAAGAACCCTAATTTCGCAAGATTGGTCCTTAGGCAGTAGTTTATGTATCCAAATGCCCCAGCAATTTCAGATATAATTATAAACATGTAGTCCGGTGGAGTATCTGTACATTTCTCAATAATTCAACATGAGTTTTCTTTTACGTTGATCTCTATGCTTAGCACAGTACATACTCTCTCTTCTTTGTTATGTATGTATGTATGTATGTATGTATGTATGTATGTCAGGTCACTCTTGAGTGCTCCTGTAATCCAGTACAACCTGTTGCATGGTCGGGTCGTCGGTGACTAAACTGACAACCCCAATAGGTTTGCTTGGTGAGGAGGGTGATCACTGGACACCCTGCAGGACGAAAATTAAGACCCACCAAAGGGCGGAGTAGTCAACGACCATCCAACAAACATGTGTAAATATGTACATATGGTTTTTATATATTCTTATTTATTGTATATATTGATGCGTGGCTGTGGTTTGTGTATATAGGATTGATTGCGCGTTTGTGTGTTTTTCTTCTTTTTTGAAAAACGGATATGGTGGCTCCCCCACCTAACTTTTAAAAAGAAAATCCACTGGGAGTGAAGGACCCCAAGTTAAACGCCAACTTTGAAAAGGCCACAGTATGAACATCAATAAGAACATAGTGAGCTGGATTTGTGAGGTGTGTGGTTGTTTACTGCTCCCCAAATCTGGTTAAGTCACTCATTTAAAATCACATAAAAAGATAATTGTATGCAGCTCTATCCCTCCAATGCTAGGTGAGACAACATGCGTGGTGCGCAAAAAGATCTGAAAATCAATATCTGGTCTTAAAAGGCATATGAGGGTACATAAAGATGACATCCCAAAAGCTGACCAGCATCTTTTGTCTGTCACGTTTTCTACAAGCCGTGTAAATCTGATGCAGGACTTAAAAGCCATCTAAGGGGTCATGGACTGGCGTTTGGAGCTAGTGATGGTTGATGGGGGTACATGGGGAGATGGCAATCATCTGCAAAGATGAAGCAATCACCATATATGTATGTATAATGTATATATGTATTAATGCATGCATGCGTACATGTATGTATGTATGTATGTATGTATGTATGTATGTATGCATATATATGTTTGGATGTATGTATGTATTATGTATTTAGGTATATGTGTGTATGATATGTTTGTATGTATGAATTTCTACGTGTGTATGTAAGAATTTATGTGTGTATGAATACATACATGTATGTATGCATATGTACAGATGTGTATGTTTTGCTTTATGTATGTATTCTCATACATATAGTTGCATATCTAGACATGCTCATATATATTTAAATGCTAAACTTCTGGAAAGTTTTACAGATGATTTTTACAGTTCCAGTGATGGATTGGATCTGTAGTCTTCGAATTAGCTTTCTCCTCTCTGGTTTTGAGAAACTTAATTCCTCAAGATTGGTATTTAGGCAGTGTGTTACATATACCAGGGCCTCAATAATTACAGGTATAAACCTGAACTTGTAATCTGGATAGAGTAACTACAGATTTCTCAATAGTTCAGCGTAGGTATTCTCTTTTTCACTGATCTTCAGCTTTGTTAACATCCGCTAGGCAGCTAATTTTCACAACTGTACACATTTTCTCTTCTTTTCTATCCCAAGCCATTATATAAGGTCTATTGTGCTTACATTTTATTGAGGTCTTCGCTGGGACATTCCACCAGTACTCATTTTTTTTATGAGTGGCTATGGCTTCTATCATACTGTGGGTTCTTATCTCTTTGTCCTTGATGTTATCCTTCCTATATTTTCGGACAACTGTTTATGATGTGAGTGATATCTTCGGTGTTAACTCCACAAAGTCTGCATTGGTTGTCAGTATGTATGTATGTATGTATGTATGCGTGAATGATGTATGTATGTTCTCTTTCTCTTTTTAATTTTAGATTAAATTTTCACCGGCCACCTTTTTGATAACGAGGTTTGTAAGGAATGTACCTTCTTTTAACCATCAACCTTTAAATCTTAAGACGGTCTTACAGATTTTTACTGTCCATGAAAGATACCCTCATGGCAGTGAATGCTACCCGATTCAGTCAGCTCTTCATCACTCCTAAAAAGCAAAGTGGTGTACCAAATATTTGTAAGGTGTTTAACAGCATCCACTAGTGATTGTGGAACTCTGGCTAACTGGAAAACCTTGATAATCCACCGATAAGGTGGATTATCAAGGTTTTATCGAAAGCCTTTTGGTAGTCCAGCTACACTACACTTAGGTTCCTGCGATTTTTTCTGCTTTTTCTGGGATCATTTTGTTAACAAGTAGCTGTTGTATACAGTCCCAGACTTCCTTTTCTCACCAACTTGCTCAGGTGTTATAATGTTGTTGGTAGCACGGTGATCCTACAAGAACAGATTTAGATACCTAGTGTTTACTTTGTGCATGATATTCTGGCAGGCTATTGGGCGGTAATTTTAGCAAGTGTGAATTAGCTATTTTGGGGGATGAGGAGAGTGCTCGCAGTTGATAACCACTGAGGCTGTTCTTGTATATCTTGCATACATATGTATGTATGTATGTATGTATGTATGTATCATGTCCTTTTCTATTTTTATTATTTATTTGAAAACGTGTAAGAAAGGAGCTGGTTTCTAACAAAGATACAAAGTTCGTTTGAATATATAACAAAACAAATTCATATCTTGAACTTTGGATACTTTTACTGTTTCGCTTAGAAATTGTAGCTGTAATGAACAAGTTAACTGGTTCTGAAAGCTCCAGTTTATCGAATGTGTCACTTAGACATTTACTGATAAAATCAAGTACGCCAATTACACAACCCAACAGGATTTTTGTTGTCAGGACACTATACTTGATTTGAAGGTTTTTTGATATGCTAAATCCAAAAATGGAATCTATTTCTTACCACCGTATCTAGATGTTCGATTTCTCCTGGGGCAACAAATTGGATGCACCAAATATCCAGGCCTTTATGCACATCGGACAGCATAGCCAGGGAAAAACATTTAATGATCATAGAATGTCCATAGCAAACATTAGTTCCGGGGTCTTTTAATGTGGTCAAAGAGATTTTAGTTCGACCGAAAAAAAATCACCCTACTTCCACTCCATATCAAACTTGGCATTAAGCAGTTTTTTAAAGCTCTGGATAAAGATGCTTTTACTGTATCTGCAGCAGAGTTCCCCGTCTCAGCAGTGAAATTTTTGAAGATGGAATATTTATTTGATGGACCTCAAATCAGAAAATTTGTTAAAGATGGCAACTTTGTAAATTCAATGTATTCATTGAAGCAGCAGCAAGGAATTCATTTGTAATAACTGCAAATGACTTTTGTGGTAACAAGAAAGCAGCCGACTAAGCCGAACTAATCAACAACATGCTGGAGAATTTTGAAAGGTTGGAGTAAATATAAGCATAAAGCTGCATAGTCACTTTGATAAATTCAATGAAAATCTTGGTGACACAAGTCACGAGTGAGGAAAACGTTTCCATCAGGACATAAAATGATGGAACAATAGTATCAAGACAGATGGGACTTCATTATGATGACCAATTATTGCTGAAACTTGGCTCGTGATTTTACTGGGGTGCAGCACTCAAGAAAATCATCCAAACGCAAATTCACAGGAAATTAGACATAATCCTAAAATTTATTCAGACAAATTACATAATTATGTAGAGATTTTAAGACTTTACAAGTTTTTCAGTAGAATTTTAAGAGAACATTCTGGCTTTGAAGAAAAACCAATTTCTCTGTATATTTGTATGTTATGTCTTGTTACTTGTTCCTCATAACCTGTTTTATTAAAAACAGTGAACTTCTCTTTATTAAAAACAATGAACTTCTCTTAAAATTTTGACATGATGGTAATAAATGGGTATCGAAATATTTTGACAACATTGAAAATTCTTTTTTTTTTGGGAGGGGGGGTCTATGTTATCATTACTATAAATGTTAATTTATAATCTCAGTATAAAAGCAGGTAGTTTCGAAGTAGTTGCCTGCACTTATCCTCTTTCTCTGATTTTCGGAGAGATATTCACATCAGCAGGGCAGCTGATCACTATGACGGTTCATAATTCCTCTTGCTTGTCCCAAACAACAATATCTCGCCTGTTATGTTTGCACTTTTAATGTATGCATGTATGTATGCATGTATGTATGCATGCATGTATGTGTGCATGCATGTATGTACCTATATACATACATATATGTGTGTAAGTATGTATGAATCTGTATGTATGTATTTTATATGTGTATATATGCATACATGTTACCTATGTATTCGTATACACGTGTCTGCATGTGTGTAGCTTTATACGCCGCTGACGCCACCAAACGTGAACAATATTATCGTTAAAGGCGTGAAATTGTAAGGGTATTTTAGACGATAGCTGATAAGGAATTAGCCACACCTCGTCTTGTGTATGAATTTTCCGTTTGTTCCTTTGTTACATTTCTGTTCGAATTTTGGAACTTATTATATATGTGCGTCTGTGTGTGTGTGCGTGTGTGAGTTTGTACATTTACGCATTTGTATGCATAATAGCATATGTATGTGGAGGAGTGCTTGCAAATTCGCACATCTCTATTCACAGTCTATATATATATATATATATATATATATATATATATATATATATGCTTTTGTATGTATAAATGTATGTTTTCACTTATGTATGATTCTAAGTATATCATATATATGAATTATATATACATACATATATATATATATATATATATATATATATATATATATATATATATATATATATATATATATATATATATATATATATATATATATATATGAT
Organism: Octopus bimaculoides; assembly: GCF_046866305.1. Taxonomy (NCBI): domain Eukaryota; kingdom Metazoa; phylum Mollusca; class Cephalopoda; order Octopoda; family Octopodidae; genus Octopus; species Octopus bimaculoides. The sequence continues at coordinate 23,828,752 of NC_142936.1, read as the reverse complement.
GGCTGTCCACTCGTGACAGACGAAGACCATTGCCAACCTTCGGGAACATTGTTCGATCTAGGACTAACTTATATTTTGCATTTGCAGCTCCGTTGGTGGCTAATTAGTCCTGCTCTTGACAAGCATACACGACTGCAAACATTACAGACCAAGCTTTCCCCGTTCACTATGCTATAAGTTCTTCATGCTGGATACGTGCTCTCTCAAGTGTCGATCCCCTCCTTAACCTGCTTCCTCCATCTGTGGCGATGACGGGCATTGTTCTCCCAGTCAGTGTCCTGCATATCACAGGCCTTTAATGAGGACTTGACACAGTCCTTAAATCGCAGCCTTGGTTTCTGCCGGAGTCTCCTTCCATTCACAAATTCTCCATATAGCATCTGCTTAGGAATCCTGCTATCCTTCATTCTAATAATGTGTCCAGTCCAACGTAACCGGTGCTTGTGCACCATTGCCTCAATACTCAAGATATCAGCTGCCCTCAGGACCTGTGTGTCTGGAATTTTTGAGGTCCATCCAACATTGAGAATGTGTCTAAGACCTTTCTGATGAAAGCGTTCAAAGACCCTTACCTGACGTTTGTACAAAGTACATGTCTCACATGAGTAGAGGAGCGATGTCAGTACACAAGCACAAGACACAGCAACTTTTGTTTGCCTTGCGATGCCATGCTGGGACCAGACACGAGACTGAAGAGACCGAAAGGAATTAGTTGCTCTCTGCAACCTAAAAGATATTTCCTCATCCAGGGAGCAAGGCCGGCTGAGTGTGCTACCCAGGTAGACAAACTTGTCTACTACCTTCAGAATTATTCCTTCAACCAAGATAGCTGGTTTCACATATGGATTTCCTGGTGCAGGATGGAACATTGCAACAGTTTTGTCTAAATGCCTTGCAAGAAGCAGAAATGCAATTCATCAATTCATGAGTATTTGCATGTCATCCACTGTATGAGTGACTAATAACAGACTGGCAAACATATATACATACACATGTGTGTATGTATGTATGAATATATGTATTATATATATATGTATATATACATATATATATATATATATATATATATATATATATATATATATATATATATATATATATATATACATACATACATACATGCATACATACATACATGCATACATACATACATACATACATACATGCATATATATATGTGTGTGTGTGTGTGTGTGTGTGTGTGTGGTCATATACATATAGATGTGCTGATAGATAGATAGATAGATAGATAGATAGATAGATAGATAGATAGATAGATAGATAGATAGATAGATAGATAGATAGATAGATGCAACATACACACTTATATGTTTACATTGTTATATACATAGGTAGAAAAATGTTTACTTAAGGTTATTACTTAAAAGCAATTTTAAGAACAACAGTAGAACATTTACTGACGCGCCAGTCAAAACCAATTTAACGTATATATGTGTGCGTGTATATATATATATATATGTGTGTGTGTGTGTGTGTGTGTGTGTGTGTGTGTGTGCAACGAAAGAGAGAGAGATATATATGCATATATATATTTGAATGAATATAGATATATATATGTGTATATATATATATATATATATATATATATATATATATATATATATATATATATATATATATATATATATATATATATATATATATATATATATATATATATATATATATCCACACACATATATTTATAAATATATGTGTGTGAATATATGTATGTATATGTATACATATATATGTATATATATATACATATATGTGTGTGTGTATAAATAGATAGATAGATAGATAGGTAGATAGATAGATAGATAGATAGATAGATAGATAGATAGATAGATAGATAGATAGATAGATATACAGAAATACCTACATACGTATATACATGCATACTCATGTGTATATACATACACACACACACACATATATGAACATGTATGTATGTATTTATGTATATGTGCATTTATGTGTGTACATATATAGATACATACTTAAATGTAGATAGATATCGATATGTATGTATATTTTTATATATGTATATGTCTATACATACAGTCATACATACGTTCATAAAGCGAGAGAGAGAGAATAAAGAGAATGGAATGTAGATAGAGAGCCAGCATCGTACTTAATTTAATGATATATATTTTTTTATTGCAATATTTTTTTAATATTGTCTAGACAATCAGTGAAAAAATAATGATTTTTTGTGAAGTCATCTTTCATGTCATGTTTGATTAATTTCAGATTTTAGAAATAAAGAATTAATAATAATAATAATAATAATAATAATAATAATAATAATAGTAATAGTAAAAATAATAATAATAATAATAATAATAATAATAATAATAATAATAATAATAATAATAATAATAATAATAATAATAATAATAATAATAGAGCTGATTCAGGATATTCATTTCAAATTTTAGTTTATGGTTGAAGTATAATAAATATTTATACTTTTGTGAAACCACACGTCCACATATGTGCGTGTGCTTGTGTGAAAACGTGTATGTGTATGTGTGTCTGTGTGGAATCCCTACATGTCCACGTATGTGTGCGTGTGCATGTCTTTATGTGTGTATATGTATGCAAGTATCCAACTGTGTGTATGTATGTACGTATGTATGTATGCATGTATGTATGTATGTATGTATGTGTGTGTGTGTTTGTGTGTGTGCGCATGTGTGTGTGTGCGTGTATTTATGTCTATATGTATATTGATTTTTCTCCAGTTGAACGCACGAATGCTTTTAAATATGTGTGTGTGTGTGTGTGTGTGAGTGTGTGTGAATGTGTAATTATATACATATATACTTTTATTCTTTTACATATTTCAGTCATTTGAATGCGGTTATGCTGGAGCACCGCCTTATAGAAAAATATGGAACGCTTCACGAATTCTCGTGTCATCCTTATATATATATATATGTATATTTATGTAAACATTTGGGCGTTTAAATGGAGAAAAATCAATACACGCATATTCACGCGCACATACGCACATGCACACACATACACACACACAGATAGATAGATAGATAGATAGATAGATAGATAGATAGATAGATAGATAGATAGAAGTCAGACATGTAAAGCCAACCCACGTGCAGTTTCTTTTCCTAGTTCTTATCTTTGATACTTCTTTTCATCTCATACGTTTCTTCTCTGTCTCTCCCAGAATTACCTCTGTTATCCGCTGAAGGACTATGTCCGAAACGTTACACTTTTAATACTTTTACTCTTTTACTTCCTTAAACATCAACCTAATAATGTTAACTATGTATGTCCCTTAGACTTTTGTCGGTTTTTCTCATCTGTATTTGCTCTGCATATCTCACCAATGTATATGTATATATGTAATACGTAGTACAGACTTTTCCATTGTGTTTACTTCAACTTCTCCGTATCACAGACATTCAACAAGCCACATTCCTTATTCACGTCAACTTTCTCAGAATAAGATTTTGGAAAGAAAACTCATCTATTACTGTCAGAGGGTGCGTAACTCGAGCTACTAGGAATTTATTATTTCTCGTAAACAGTACACCAGCATGTTAGGAATTATAAGAAATACATACATCTAGAATTTGAAAATACTTCAGTTACTTATTTTTTATTTATTTTAATTTATTTATTTATTTATGCTATTTATTTATATCTATTTTTTACAATAATTCTTGAGATTTTATTGTTTGGTTCACTTGAAAAAACTCGTGTCTATCATCTAAAGCCATATATTCCAATAAGAAACGAAGTTATCTTATATAATGCATTAGAAATCTTAAAGTAACAATAATTGCAAATTTGCGCTTTTTATTTTATACACACGCGCGCGCGTGTGTATGGAGACTCATCAAATTTTGTGAGTCCGACGAAATGTATTTTGTTTTGTCCGAGGGCTTCCACTCAACCTATAATACTCGATATGTATGAGTCCCTTGATTGTGTTGGTCTCTCATGAGGGAAAACGTAGGAGAGAAGGGGAGAGGGAGAGGGGGAGAGAGTGCGACAGGGAATTAAAATTAAAATATCGCTTGCAGGAAGAGGTGAGTGTTGTAAAATAATTTGGCGTAGAACGAGACATTTTAATGAACAACTTGAATGAAATTAGGAAGGTATTAGGAATCATTTAGCTTAACAAATAAGGAAATAAGCAAATTTAAATCAAACGTTTCTGACATAATGGTACTACTCTCTAATTAAACTTTTTATTCATTCTTTTTAAATTTGTTTTTCGTCTCTCAGTATCAACGAATAATTATATCATAAAAATGTTTAAGTAACTGAGGATGTCAAATGAAAAAGACAGTAAACGCTGACAGACAGAGAATTCAGATGAAATTTTGTAATCGACAGGGATAGCTTGAGAATTAGAGACTAAGGGTTGTAAGTACAATGTGACAAAAGGAGCAGACGACATAATTACATCTAGCTAGTTTTCAAATAATTGTTTAATGAAACAATAATACCGAACAAGAAAAACAATAAAGTAGAACTGGCATGCATTTTATACCTTTCGATCTTTTTATTTATAGTACTAACTAATAATTAGATATCTTAAACATTAGTAATTTGTAAACAATCCTCTATTCAAGCACATCATGCTTACAGTACTTGGACTATATATACATATATATATATATATATATATATATATATATATATATACGTTTATGAATTTGTTTTGCAAGATTCCTGATGTGAAACCGTGTCTTGAAACATATATTGTTATATTTCGGGAGGGTTATTTCTTATTTGCCAAATAAACACACGCACTACATATTCTTTCTTCACTCCTTTATTACTGTTCTTATTTTAACTCATGTTTATTGTCCGGAAATCTTTCGTCACACATCTGCGACCTCTTCAGTGACACTTTCCGTCCTTGTGTATGTTCCTGCTCTGCTTAATCCAGAAAAGAAACGATGAAGCAGAGCAGGAATATACACGAGGATGGAAAGTGTCACTGAAGAGGTCGCAGATGTGTGACGAAAGATTTCTGGACAATGGACATGAGTTAAAATAGAACAGTAATCAATGATTGAAGATCGAATATATATAGAGTGTGTTTATTTGGCAAAAATAAAGAAAAAATTACCATCCTGAAATATGACAATATATATATATATACAAGGTTAGTAGAGTTAGAGATTGGAATAACCGTCTAAGGGATAGAAATATCCGTTTATCCATTTTACTACCGATATAATTACCTATGTTAATCCTGGGCATACATATGCAATCATATTATGCTTATAGGTTACAGGCAATGAAAAAGATTAAACATGAGTTTATTTGGAATCAAATTTAAAGTAAACAGAAGGTGAAGAAATATTGATCAACAACAATTGACTAACATCGATTATTACTTTTTAATACAAATAGACTTTATCCCATCTAACATATGTTTCTGCTACCAATGTTCCACAGTATTGCCATTGAAAATTCTGAAAATAATATTCATCATATTTGGTAATACATCCGATCTCGAACATGTACCAGAGTGAAGAAAATACATAAAAGAAGAAGAAGAAGAAGAAGAAGAAGAAGAAGAAGAAGAAGAAGAAGAAGAAGAAGAAGAAGAAGAAGAAGAAGAAGAAGAAGAAGAGGAGGAGGAGGAGGAGGAGGAGGAGGAGCAGCAGCAGCAGAAGAAGAAGAAGAAGAAGAAGAAGATGAAGAAGAAGAAGAAGAAGAAGAAGAAGAAGAAGAAGAAGAAGGTACAGGAATCTTATATGTGCTTATATGTGTACCATTCTGCCTAAATAATGGAACTGAAGATACAATATTCCTGCATAACTCACGTCTATTTTCATTCCTCCACTTCACTCTCTATTTCATATCTTATCTAGGATAACTATTGCTTAACTATTTTCTCACACCGTCTCCGATGAAGGGATATATAAAATATCCTGGTAACAGCTGTAAGACCTTCTATTTATAAATGTTCTGAAATCTTTCACAGCCTCGGTTTTTTTTTCTCATTCTGTTAATTTATTTATATATATATATATATATATATATATATATATATATATATATATATACATATATATATATATATATATATATATATATATATATATATATATATATATATATATATATATATATGCGTATATATATATATATATATATATATATATATATATATATATATATATATATATATATATATATATATATTAAGTGAAGCGGACGTCAGTTTAATGTATATGCAAATCTTTTCAACTAATTGTTCCATGAAATTATAAGATGGAAGAAGATACCCGTGCAGCACAGATTGTTAGCTCGGGTAAGACAAAGAAATCAAAAGAGAACACAGTTCGAATGAGTCGTTAATAACCAAAACTGCAGATGGCCAACACAAGAAACGAACTTGCTGCATGGAAGGGAATATGAACGCGAGACGAAAAGAAGCGACTGTTTAAGAAAATATGAGTAAAGATTTTGTGCTGCAAAAGAGTAGAATAGAAATATTAGAACTGAACACAGAAGAAGAAATTCATCGCAAGAAGAAACAAAAAAGGATAGGAAAAAAGATATTTTTCAGTGGTAAAAACAGAACCCTTATCACCAGAAAAGAAAGAGAAAAAGAAAACGGACATAGAAAACAGACAGCTTCGTAAATGTGGTGCTTTGAATGATATCTGCCAGTTCTGCATATCACTGAAATATTTATCAGAACAACTGCAACATAGGAGAGAACAAAAGAGCATAAGCCTCTATATTCAGGCTTTCTCAAATGAGAAAAGAGAAGATGAGGAACAGAAAGGAGATTGCGAGATAAAGGCTTGCTTCTCGCAGAGAAATTAGAGGACATGCTAAAGTAGATAATGATATGCTTCAACAAAGTGAATACGAACAGTATAGTTGGGAGAGACAAAAATTGTTAGCTAGTTTTGCAGTTCATTAAACATTTTACCAGAAGGTTCCATTGATAGGAAATTTAACAACTACTTTCAGAAAAGGTAGAATTTTGTTATAGTATCATTTGTATTTCTTCAGAGTATATGCAGGAGGTTCTGAGTAACTCGAAACAAGAACACTATCGAAACTTCAAAGAAAACATTAGATCGTTTCATTTTATCTTTCATTTCTCTGTTTAGTCACACTGAACGCTGATCCAAGTGGCCATGGTCTTTATTGTTTCAGATACCAAGTCAAATCTTACGTCTAACATGCACTCAAATGATGGTGAGCAGCGACAGTTTGCACAAGTTTATGCAGTAGATTCCAGAGAAGAAAATTACACTAGAATAAATAAGATATAATCATGGCAGTTGAAATGAAATTATTCAAAATCTTGACAATTTCATAAGAGAAAATAATGTCTACGCAAAAGTGTATTAAGAGAAGATGAGTGTGAAGAAGAAGAGAAAGCTCTAATAGAAAATAGGTATTTACGTCTCATAAATATAGTATTTAAGAGAGATGGGAATTGAGAGAGAAGGCGATACAATTTACCAACAGTTGAAGAAATGGCTATGATACTTATGAATAATGATGGAGAACCACTGTTGGAAAGAGATTTTCGTGTAAATACCTGCGTTGATAATAGTCCTGTAATTAGCCCAATAATACCATTTCACACGTATTGTCTATGAGGAGAATTTCCTCCCAGACTATTTCTTCTGTAAAAGATCTTCCCACGTACGAATGTACACGAATGTGTTAAATATGGTAGTAAATACAAAATATATATTTAGTTCCAGCGTATACCCAATGACATTTACTTTATTAAAACCCATTTGGAGAACCAGGGTTGGGACTAAATATACAGATAAAAATAAAAGAAAATCAACACCTTCAATGTAACAACATTACTATGATAAACTGTCAGGTAGCACAGACTGCAGTCAGGCAATATGATAATATTTCAGTCTAATTTTGCATTATGATTGTGAATTTTTCTAGTAATGTATGTTTAGCTCTAATTTAAGGTAAATAACTTGATTTACATCCACTCACAAAGGTTTTAAGTTCGGTAGTGTAATGTTTTATCTAACGGTTTAGCCATTCCTGCTAACAATGCTGGTGTATAATTAAGACAATCATGTTTGTCCTGCCTTTATCTTTCCATGCTTCTCCACGCAACATGAGAGAGGGCTACCATGATGTCATTTCCAAAGTTGGAAAATATGGAAAAACTTGATTTATTCGTTATTATAATCTTCTGAAATTGAGATCAGTCCCTTTTTCGGACAACACATAGCTGAGAAGTCAGATTTAATAGACAAAGAATTTATGATGCTGAATAACTTGACGGACGGTGTCATAAATATTCCCTAGACTAGAGGCATATTGTTATTCTATAGAATTTCAAAATATTTGATCTTCTAAATGCTTCATATTTTAATATTCTTAGAACAAATATTAACCCTAAACTACTGGTAAATAGTTTACACAAAAATTGCTAATCCTAAAACACACTTCCTATAAAATTAGGAATTATTCCCAATACAGATAGTATAAGCAATATTTATAGAGATTCAAATAATATCAACAATAATGAGCTAGCCATGAGGATTAGAATAACCAGATAAAAGCTAAAGATACATTGAATATTAAAAGTGACATTCACCAGCTCCTACTTTGTGTAACAAAAGAATATGAATGCAATGATTCTGTTACTGATGATAATGATGATGAGGAGAAGGAGAAGGAAGATGGTAATGATGACGATGCTGGGGAGAAGGAGGTGATGACAACAATGAATAGGAGGAGTGGGAGGAGGGGAGGGAGGAGAAGAAAGAGCGGGAGGAGAAGGAGAAGGAAGAGAGGGAGGAGAAGGAAGAGAGGGAGGAGAAGGAGAAAGGGAGGAGTAGGAGGAGATGGAGGAAGATGGTATGGTGGGGAGGAGGAATGGAGGTGACAGGGAGGAGTGATGGTGATGATGATGGCAAAGCTGATGATAATGAAACAGTTGGTGATAATCATCGTGATGACGACGACGATGACAGTAATGATGATGATGAGAAGGAGGATGATGACAACTACGTGGTCAGCGACGGCGATGACGACGACGACGACGACGACGATGATGAGGATAAGCTGGTGATGGTGGTGGTCCTAAATTTTTCTGTTGAATTCCTAAATAAACAAAATCCATGTAGATTGTCACTTCATATTGTAAATGTGCACCTTGGCTGTATTAAGATGTAAGTATGTAAGTCGTGATGTTAGTATGGATGCTGCATTAGGATGTTAATATGTCAGCTTCAAAAAGGTTTTACAATGCGACTAATCATCGTTAAAGAAACTCACACCCAATTTCTTCTTCCAGAAATATTGACTGCAATAATGAAGAAAACGGTTACATTCCACGCCTTAATTAGGCATCTAACAAGACAAATCATATTTTTTAGCTTAGTTATAAACAAGTATCTTCGATACAAGCCTTCGTAATTGCAGTGAATAGATCGAATCACAGTGTTAAACATTTAACAGAGTGAAAATACTGGCTTTATGGGGATTACGAAACACCTGGCTGGAGTCCCGACCTTCCGAGTTCTTTTACAGGACTTAGTAAAACAGAAGGGCCGCTGCAATAAGTGTGTGAATCTGGGAGGAGAATATGTAGGAGAAAATCATAATTAATTGATTGTCCTGTATTTTCTTTTCCCAAAGCCAGGAACATTTCAGCACCCCTTCGTATATCTACAAGAGGCCGTCATGGATCATGCAGTATTAGATGTAACTTTAAATTAAGCCAAAAATCAACAACACTTACAATTACTGGTTTCCTCTCATAAACGACAGAAATATTTCTTAAATGATTACCATGTTTTCACTCAATAAAATGTACTAATAAATTTCTATGTCAAAATAACTCGTATTTTTTTACTTGTTTCAGTTATAGGACATGCTGGGGAGCCACCTTCGAAGGGTGTTGAACCGCCTTGCAGGGTTTTAGTCCAACAAATCGGCCCCCAGTACTTAGCATTTTCTTATCAGTTTGATACTTATTCTATTCCATTTTTGCCGAACCGCGGGCGTGAACAACCAACACAGGTTGTCAAGCGGTGGCGATAAACACGAACACATGCACACACACATACACACGCACACTTACACACACACATATACGCGCGCACACGCGCGCGCAAATATACGTGTGTGTGTGTGTGTGTGTGTGTGTACATATATATATCATATATCATAAGCCCGGGAAAAGCAGCTGCAGGGGTGTGTTTGCATCCCCTAAAATTTTTGGCGGACAATAAAAATGCTTTGCACATCCTCCTAAAAAACTTAATCGCCAAAACGAACGAGCGTAGAAACATTTTTGGACTTGCTTCTTTTTGAAGTTATCATCCTAGATGACTTCAATGCATGATTAGTTCAAAACAATGTGAATAAATAAGCATTACATTTGAGAGGATAATTTGAATGCTAAAGGGTTGAACTGAATCTGAGTCATCAATGGTGAGTCAGCTAAATGAGGAGTCTTCTAAGTAGTTGTTTGACCTGCTAGAAATAGAATTCAAATATCCTTCAAATTACACTCTACTGTCTTCTTAAGAAGAAGAAGACATTGAATAATTAGTCTTTCGTCCCCATCCACTCCTAAAATGTCATCATATTACGTTACCATAATTGGATTAGTCTTAATTGATTCGTGTACATATATAATAATTATTATAGAGAAAAACAACTTGTTTTAAATCTCACAGACCTAGGTTTCTGGATGGTTACCCGTCCTGAGTGTGAGACACCCATAGTCTGTCTAGTGACGAAAGCTCTCTCCACTCGCAAATACTATATATATTCTTTAAGTGACACACAGTCGCTGATCTCGTATAGAGATAAACAATTTGTTTTAAATCTCTGAGTGAGAGATATACAGTAATAGTACCAAATAGCAAAGTTTATATGCTCACAGAATGTGGCAATCCAATAAAGGACGATGTTACTGTTGTTTTAGCCCCATGAAAAACATCTTTCCAGCTGGCTATCGACACACAGTTTGTGTCCGTATAGCAAGGGAGGTCATCGCTCCTATCTCTAGCCTTACGTGATACTCACAGACCAATATTTCTGGGTGGTTACCCGTCCTCAGTGTGAGACAACAACAGGCTAGTGACGAAAGCTCTTTCTACTCTCCACACACACACACATATACGTGTATGTGTATATATATATACAGGGGTTGGACAAAATAATAGAAACACCTTAAAATTTCAAACAAACTTATTTTAATATGGGGTAGGACCACCTTTGGCAGTAATTACAGCTCGAATTCTATGAGGTATGGACACGTACAAAGTTTGAATCGTTTCCAAAGGAATTTTTGTGCATTCTTCAACTAAAACAGTCTCCAGTTCTTGTAGTGATGATGGTGGAGGATAACGACTCTTTACTTGTTTTTCTAAAATGCACCATAAATGTTCAATAATATTGATATATGGGGACTGTGGTGGCCAGATAAGATGTTCAACTTCACTAGAATATTCCTTGTGCCATTCAGTAACAACTTTAGCTATGTGAATTGGTGCATTATCATTCTGAAAGATTGTGTGTGTCCCCGGAAACAATACCGTAACCATAGGATGAATTTCATCAGATAAAACAGTTGAAAGAAGGCAGTCTGGGTCAAATGCTTCTTTTGGCTGCTTCCACAGCTGCCGATGGCTGGAAATAAGGTAAAGGGTGATTCGTCCGAGAAAATAACATTCTTCCACTGCTCTTGGGATCAATTCTGTATGTTTTTACTCCACTCTAAATGATTTCCAGCGTTTGTTTTTGAAAGTAGTGATTGAAGCCCTCCTGTGAAACCCGGCTTTGTGCAGCTCCCGACGAACAGTTTTCTTGAAAATGGGTTCTTGAGGTGGCCATTAAGCTCTGCAGTAATTTTGGGAGCTGTACTTTTATGATCCTTTCTAACAATTCGGTTAAGAGTCCGGCGGTCCCTATTTGAAAGTTTTGGATTTCTTCCGGAGTTTTGTTTTGACGAGGAGGTTTTTCCTTCTTTCTAAAAAGCTGTCATTACTTTTGAGACAGTACTTTTTGACACACCAAACATTTCGGCTGTTTTCGTTACGTTAGCAGCTGCCATATGAGCACCAATTTGACCGATAGATCTGTCATCTTAATGAATTTTATTTACCTTTTTCTGATGATATCTGAAAAGAAATAGCAACTTTAGCAAAACATTAAACACAAATAATAAATCAAAAAGCATAAAAATAAGCAAGCTTTTGACGGTTCTATTATGATGATATGATGCCAAGTGTTTCCATTATTTTGTCCCGCCCCTATATATATATATATCTAAAATCTGTATCTTCAGATTTTTTCAATATGCTAGGCCACTGGTTTTAAATTGATATTAATCAAATTAATATTCAATTTGTCACCCTTATTATTTAAATTTTATATATATATATATATATATATATATATATATATGCATGATGGTCTTCTTTCAGTTTCCATCAACCACATATACTCACAAAGCTTTGGTTGGCCTGGGGCTAGAGTAGACGATACCTGTCCAAATGCCACGTAATGGTACTGAACCCGGAACCATGTGCTTGAGAAGCAAACTTCTTACCACACTGCCACTCTGTATATATATATATATATATATATATATATATATATATATATATATATATATATATATATATATATATATATATATATATATATATATATATATATATATATATATATATATATATATATATATATATATATATATATATATATATATATATATATATATATATATATATATATATATATATATATATATATATATATATATATATATATATATATATATATATATATATATATATATATATATATATATATATATATATATATATATTCGACGGGCTTCCATACAGTTTCCTTGTAGCAGAGTCACTCATAAAGCGTAGGTCGGCTAAGGGCTATAGCAGGAGACACTTACCCAAGGTGCCGTGAAGTAGTCCTGAATCCGAAACCACGTAATTATGAAATGAGCTTCTTAATCACTCTGCCATTCCAGCTCCTATGATGTGATTTTTATAGAATTTGTGTAAAAATGTTTATGATGCAACTATTTTTTTAATGGAGTTCACTAAAACATTAGAAATAAACTCTTGACGTAGAATCTAAACATAAAACGTTTATTGTGCAAATATTTACTTTAGAACAGTTAACTAAAATATGAATATAATAAGACTTTTGCTGCAAAAGAAATACAGCAAGTTCAAGAAAATAATTACACGGTCTCTTTTTATTGGTTTGTTGTAAAGTTATAAAATTGAAATTGGCAGTTTCACGTAAATCGATTGTATCTGTGATCTGTAAGTTTGGATTTGCAATTTTCTAAACTATCTTAGTAAGACGTGGGCCACGATTTGACAGTGTAGTTATAATATCAAAAGAAATGTCATGCAGTATATATACTGGCATTTTGCGTTCAGAGCTCAAATTCCACCAAGGTCAACTTTGCCTTTCAATATTTTTAGGTCGATGAATCAAACGCCATTCTAAGGTGGTAAGGCTTGACGCAATTGGTAGAGTACCGGATGTGATGCTTTGCGATATTTGTTCAGCTCTGCGTTCTGAGTTCAAATCCGGCCGAGTTCAAATCCGGCCGAGCTCAATTTTACCTTACGTTCTTCTGAAGCTGATTAAGCACCAGTCGATGGTGTTAGGTTTTGGTGGAATCAGTAAAATATCGGGCGAGATGCCTTATGATATTTGTTCTGGTTCTTTGCTTTCTTGGTTCAAATTCTGCTGTGACTTACTTGGGTGATAGATTTACTCTCTCATCCTGTTTAACCTAATCCTAGAGGACTTTGACTAAATCTGCTCAGTTACCAGTATTCGGGTCAGCTCTCCTATATAAGGCTGTCTCCCTCCCTTTCTCCTACAAGCTTTGGAAGCCCTATAAAGGGTAGTGCTCTATTCCCCTGACTAACCCTTAAAAAAAACATGAAGAAATGCAAGTTCAGCATCGATTTTCCAGAAACTTTGGTTCCAAAGCTTTTACAGGTTACTGATTTTTCCGATACTTTGGTCAACATACTCTAAAGTAAGTAAATACTGGTTTTAAATTTTAACACATGGCCAGCAATTTCAGAGCGGATTAAGTCGATGTAATCGACTTAACTAGTACTTTTTTTATCGACCTCGAAAAAAAATGAAAGACAAAGTCAACAGAATTTGAACTCAGCGAAATTCTGATTGTCATTTTGCCCGAGGTACCAACGATTCTGCCAGCTCGACACCTTGAAGTAAAACTGATATTAAATTAACTTAAATAATCGACTGAAATACAAGTGCCTGTACATTAGTATAATTGGTACAAGTTTATTAATACTCTACAATGCAAATTACAAGTGTATGAAAGATACCAATAAAGAAGTCTTAACGCTACGGGAGTCTGAATTCCTACCCGTAAATCAGTGCGGATTATAAGGGGGGGTGTACATAGAGTAACATAAGAGTAATTAATTATGGTCAAAATATAACGAAATGGAAAATTTGATGCTACTTAAATGATTTGAAAATTTAGTTTATTAGGTTAAAATATAGTTCAAGTAAAACTTTTGGGAACTTTTTTAAAATTTGAAATTTGAGAAAAAAGTAAGTCATATTCATTGTATCATTACTTGATACTGGTTTAAAATGTTGGTACACGGCCAGAAATTTCGTGAGAGGGAATTAGTTGATTACATTGATCCCTAT
>NC_142936.1:23804043-23809043 GCF_046866305.1 Octopus bimaculoides | reverse complement strand
TATATATATATAAAGTATTATTTTTAACTGTGGAACTCCAAACAGATAAAGTTATATATAATAGCATGCAGAATATTGAGTTAAAGAAGGCGGCAAGATGACAGAAACGTTAGTACGCCGGGTGACATGCTTAGCGGCATTTTGTCTGTCTTTACGTTCTAAGTTCAAATTCCGCCGAGGTCGACTTTGCCTTTCATCCTTTCGGAGTCGATAAATTAAGTACCAGTTGTGTACTTGAGTCGATCTAATCGACTGCCCCCACCTCTCCAAAAATTTCGGGCCTTGTGCCAAGAGTAGAAAAGAATATTGAAACACTTGAATGGAAGATGAAGTTTCGTCTACAGATGTGAGTTCATGTCCCACGAGCAGCCTTCCAATTTTGCCATCCAAAGGGTTTTTTAACTCAATATTCTACTTTTAGTTCCGCCTTTAAAAATGATATTTGTCATGCCTCCCGAAGTTTTAAATTCTTGCAAAAATAGGTATGTATACACATACATATATATATATATATATATATATATATATATATATATATATATATATATAGTTAAAAAAAACAATAACAAAAAGACAAAAAACAACAAAGTGAGGACGTGATATGGATAGTATTATTGGACGCTCAGGAAAGGAAAGAGAGAATATATATATATATATATATATATATATATGTGTGTATGGGGGTATGTGTGTGTGCGTGTGTGTGTGCGCGCGCACATATATGTATGTGTGTGTTTCTATCTGTCTATGTATGCTTGTACGACTTAAAACTGCATCCTGTTGTGGGTCCCTGGTACAGGAGCTCTAGCATTTTGAGGAAAATGAGACCACTTCTTAACCACTATTGTTGCCAGAACGACTCTAACCCTAAAATAGTAGTACTTTTTAGGGTCTTAGCTATATATTAACTAGTATGAGGGCCACTGGGGAGGAAAGATCCTTACTTCTCATTAGAATTTTCTTCTAGGAGAATGTAAACTCATATATAGAAAAAAGCTGAAGTGCTCTTAGTTTCTACTCGTCTCAACTTCTCTTGTGCCACTGGTCCTATAGTTGATTGCGCTGAAAAGTAGGTTCAGTACTGTGCAACACTTCGTCCACTCAAAACAATTTCATGCACAGAATTTCTTGGATTCTTAGATCATTTGCATGGACTCGCTAGTTGTCTACTCGGTCACGAGTTGATTTCCATTAAATGCTTATAAATTCCATCCTAGGATTATTGCTATTTCGCCATGATAGATCGCTGACCACTACACATATATATTTTTTTCTCTCCTTGTTTCTCTCCTTGTTTCTTTCTGTGTTCCTTTCTGTTGAAGAGCGTAGGCTCGAAACGTTAAAGACTTTCTCTATTCCCGAACGTTATACTAATACATCTATTTGTTGTTTACACCACCTGTCTTCGTCTGTTGTTTTTTCGTGAATTCTCCAATATATATATATATATATATATATATATATATATATATATTAGATAGATAGATAGATAGATGGATAGATAGATAGATAGATAGATAGATAGATAGATAGATAGATAGATAGATAGATAGATAGATAGATAGATAGATAGATAGATAGAGCTCTGTTGATTCACTGAGAGGTGATAAATAAGAGAACTCAATTAAACTCATAATTTCAGTAATCCGTGTTACACGTTTCTGGTCACCCAGGTAGTAATCCGAGCCTGTTTTCCTTTGGAATATCTATTGTTTGAATATATTTTGAAATATTAAATGAAAGTTATGAAGAAAACACTATTCTTTATGTTACTCTTTTTTAAATCTTCCTATTGATACGTGCAAGAACGGCTGTTTCGAGCCTGCATTTTTCATTTGATTCCTACATCTCTTAGAGTAGCCCAAACGACTTCAACTTCATACAAGCTAATTCACTTTAATAACTTTACTCATGAAATTGCGTTGTTAAGTAATATCTTAAAGTAATATTTTTAAAACAATATTTGTGAGTGCATTTGTGCATATGTATGCGTTTTACGCGCCTGCTTATGTACATATATCCATATGCACGTACGCACGCACACGCACGCACACATACACACACATATGCATATTTATATATGCATATATACTCATTCAGATATACATGTACATACATACATACATGCATACATACATACATACATATACATACATGTACATACATACATACATACATACATACATACATACATACATACATATGTATATATATATGTGGAGATATACATAAACATGCACATACATCCACAAACATGTACGTATATACATATTATATAAATTAATTAACCATTTCTCTTCGACCCAGGACGAAATTTATGAAGGCTGGTATTTATATAAGATACTCTTAGCCCCCGTGCATACAAACTCTTAATCCCCTGCATTAACAATTCCGTTCTTTTGTTCAAATTGTTATTCCCTGAAATTAAAATCCTTAGTTTTACGCTCAAAAAAGTCACACTGCATTTATTTTTATTTCAAGCCTTTGTTCCTGTATTGTTGTATCTTATCTAAAATCGACCATGTAATTTTAAATTTGTGATAGCTTGTCTCACGCGAGAAACATATAAATTTCGATAAAACATTTTCTTCACACACACACACACACACATACACACACACATACATACACCAGGAAAAGGTTTTTCTTGTAAAGATTAAGGAACATAGTTGTCTACAAAAATTTGTGCGATCCTTCAATTTATTATCCAACAATTTTTATATATAGATTTATATGAAGACAAACATTTAATATCGTGTATGTGTAGTGCGTACATGCATTTTTATTTTTGCATATTTTTGGCACATCAATGCGCACACAAAAGCATTTAGATTCACGTACAGATAGATAAGCAGATATGCAAGAATTACTATGTATGTATTATATATAGACACGTGTGGTATGAAGTTCAGCAAGTAGTAAAGAAATCGGTTAGTGAAGATAGTAAAGATATTAGTATTCATAAGAACTACACAAAAACCTTGTGAAATTTAGCTACCCAGAGTTTCCTGACTGGAATATTAAACGGCGATTTGTCGATTACATCGACTCCAATACTCGTCTGACACTTATTTTATCGACCCCGAAAGGATGAAAGGCAAATCAACCTCAAGGGAATTTGAACTCAGAACTTAAATAGGTAGAACAAATGCCGCTAAGCATTTTGTTCGACAAGCTTATGATTCTGCCAGATCGCTTCGTTTTTGAGCCCCGTAATAACGGGTTTCATATTTTGGCGTAAGGTCAAATAAATCATCTACTGAAATGCAGGTACTTATACATTAGTATATTTGGTACAAGTTTATAAATACTGTACAGTGCAAAAATACCAGTAAACAAGTTGACCTCGGTGGAATTTGAACTCAGAACGTGAAGACGGACGAAATGCCGCTAAACATTTTGGCCGGCCTGCTAACGATTCTGTCAGATAGCTTCGGTTTTTGATCCCCGTAATGATAACAAAGAATAATCGGCTTCAGTTTCACTTGCAATTAGACGCATATGGTTTACCATCTGCGTTGGAAAACCTTTACACATCTAGTTTGATCAGCTTCTCTGTTTGACTCTGTACTCGTAAGGTTTATCTGTTTACTTAACTTCTGTTTAAATATAAGAATGTTAGAACAGTTATTTAGAAAATGGAACTGCAGCAGCAGCAGCAGTAGTAGTAGTAGTAGTAGTAGTAGTAGTAGTAGTAGTAGTAGTAGTAGTAGTAGTAGTAGTAGTAGTAGTAGTAGTAAAGGCACTATGTCGACTTTCGACATGATAGTGTTGTTATAAACACGAATAAATAATTATGATTTCAGTAAGCGAAAGTAATAAAGTTCTTTTTTGTTTTATGGCGTGACAATGCACAAATTAGGTTTTTGATGACGTTCTTTCCCTTTGTTGTCGTTGCTGCTGCTGCTGCTGCTGCTGCTGCTGCTGCTGCTGATGATGATGATGATGATGATGATGATTTTTATATTATGTTTCAAGTGTAATTATCGAATCCATCTAACATAATGTGAATGTTTGTGTTATCTTTTATTAATATATTTATATTTATTTGTATTTTTTGCGGATATTAGCTAATTGAAAACATTGACAGAAATGTGAATAATTATTGCTTTTCGATCGTTAGTGAGGATATCTGAAGAGACCCCACACACACACACCATTTTCTATTTTCCCCTCTGATTGAACTCTTTAATACGATTGCATAGTTAGTTTCGAATGTCTATGTTCTGAGCGCAAACCCCCACCGCCACTAGTTCTTTTATTTATTCTTGAAATCGATAAATTTACGACCAGTTATATATAGGGATCCCAAAATCGATTATAAAATAAATTCGTATTGTTTTCTTAGGACTGTATATTTAAGAAAGGAAAATAAGATTTTGTGACCTAATGACATTGGGTGATGAATTTAATCCATCGCACGGTTTTACATCACCATCAGGTTAAAGACACAACACAGGTTTTCAGGACACTGGAGATCCGGAACATATTATAATCTGCATTAATTTACGTGCAGAAACTTCAAATTCCTACGGCCGCCAGAGTTGTTTACTGGAAAGCCCTATTGCACAGTACCTTGCACAGTAAATGTAAAGACACCCTTCGGTCATGAATGACCATGGGATTGCACCTAAAAAGTCCCCCTCCGAGGAAAGTTGTATATGGAAAAGTCCGGGAAAAGTTGTATATGGAAAAGTCCGGGAAAAGTTGTCTACGGAAGACCAGCAGTTGCCCGTGCATACCAGCCCCCCTTCTCCCCTCCACCGATGTTATCTAAGGGAAAGGCAAACGCCAATACAGCTTGGCATCAGTGACGTCGCAACTCATTTCTGCAGCTGCTCAAGAACACAACACAGCCCAGTCTAGGAATCGAACTCATTACCTCATAATTGTGAGCCCGACGCTCTAACGATTGATGAACCCGTATTTCATTTAACTACTTAAGTAAATTCAATATTTGTATGATTTAAGATGACGGAGTTGGCAGAATCGTTAGTACG
>NC_142936.1:23764043-23799043 GCF_046866305.1 Octopus bimaculoides | reverse complement strand
GATCTACCTTGTCTTTTATCTTATCGGGATCAATAAAATATGGTACCAGTCAGATACTTATATCGATATAATCGACTTAGCTTATCGTCCTAAAATTGCTGGCTTTGACTGAAATGAGAAGTTTTCTCTGAAAACAAAATGCAGCAGGGATTGGTATATTCATGTTCGAATATACCAGAATGTATTAAGAATAACTATATACGTCATTGCTTTGATTTTAGCTGTTCTACGTGCACATAACGATTTATTATCGGTTTGGTAGACATCAACACACATAAACAAAGAAGTTATTTGTTGAATTCTTGTTTAAATTTTTTATTCCATGAGTAGCTTCGAATAAAGAGACACAACCAGGAAAAACCAAAGTGTCTCAGAGTGTGTTGTGAACACACATCATCTCAAAGAAGATGTTCTCTGAAGATGAAATACAACAGTGATTAGTATATTCTGTTTCGGATCTACTGGAACATATTCACAATGAATAGGTACATCGATACCACTGTAGTACCCAAAAAAAGGCAAAGAGGGGATACAAGAACGGCTGTGGACTAGAGCAGTGGTTCCCAACCTGGGATTCACGAACTACTGGTGGTCTGCAAAGGTAGTATTGGGGGTCCGTGAACTAAATTCAAAATTTCATATAAATATATAATGTCGATGTGCAAGGATGAGATGCATGTATTTTTACACGTGTGGGTATATATGCATACTTGTTTTGTGTATATGTGTAGATATTGCTGTGAGCTGCAGCAGTTCTCTACAAGAAAAACCATACATTTTCCGGGAATGCAGTTTGAGACATACGGTGTGTCTCTCCATAACTGAAACTTATTTTCTCAGATCACGGATAAATAAAAAAGCAAAATCGACCCCTGTGGGATTTGAACTCAGAACATGCAAGAAAGTAAATACAACAATGTTCTATTGTTTATGCTTCCCTGACACCCTAAGTTCAATAACCCGGATATTGATAAAGCATTTCCACAGCTATTATGTTTCGATTAATTCTATCAATAACCTCAATACAAATAACCAAGAAGTATGTGATGCAGTTTCGATTCCCAGTTGTTCAAGTAATTTAACTTGCACCATGAACGTCTTGGGTGAAATCTATAAATGTAGCAACTACCAGTTAGTCCTCAACCTCATTACGCCTCTTTTTGATCTACTAGAAATAGCAGCTAAATCTTTTTCCATCCGCGCCCTGTTGTCTTAAAGAAACAATACCTTAGATAATGTAACTTTAGATGCCTTTACATTAACAGAATGGTTGCGACTGGCATGCCTTTGCTTATAGATATGCTCGATCAGGGATAATCCAGAATTAAATTAGAATACGAGAAAACGTAGTTTTCTGTCCGTGATGTCTCGACCTGATTGAAATTGCAGCTAAATACCTCTCAAATCACACCCTAATGTCTTGAAAAATGGACACGTTAGATAATACTTTCTATTATAGGAACAAGGTCTAAAATTTGGAGTGTGGGAAGGGAGTCTATCGATTGCATCGACACCGATGCTCAATTGGTATTTATCTTATTGACCACAATAAAAGGCGAAGTCGACCTCGGCGGAATTTGAACTCAGAATATAAAGACAATCGAAATGACGCTAAGCATTTTTGGCTGGCGTGCTAATGATTTTGCCAGCTAGCCACCCTGAGGGGACATTAGATGATATAATCTTCTTCAAACAGCCGTAACAGAGATGCTTCTTATAATGCTCTGCCAGAAATCTCTGTCTACCATTAACCTTGGTAAGACCTCAATTTCACGTAATGCATGTCTGCCGATAACATCAATGTAGCTGAGTGATCTTCATTCTCTATTAGGTTGCAGAAGTTTCCTTATATATAACATATGATATGGCCTATTATTCGGCACGATAGCAACGACCAGTAAAGCCTATCTCTCTTGGTCCTGTGCTCACACTTTGACTATGCATGTGAAGCCTGATGTATGAACGATCAAATTGATCGTGAAGCTTCTTCCTCATATTCTGAGGAGTCGAAATTTCTCAGAAAAGATCCTCTCTACACATGTCCTAAAGAAGGAAAATGTGTTAACTTTGAAATACTCAACGGCTAGATGTTTTGAAGCTTGTTACAACAAAACAGAACAATTAATATAATCTCGATAGCCCTAAAAAGACGAGATGGTCCCAGTTAGAATCATAGATTTGTCTGATCAGGAATGGACTAGTGCTAAACAACAACAAGAGCAACAACAGTAACAACAACACCTCGTTTAAAATATGTCGGACTTAACGTTTGGTCAAGCAACACTACTTACCATGTTCTCAAGTTGCTGTTGTTTAGACTCGGAGCAATCCTATCGTCAAAGGCGTTCCAACTTTGACCATCATAACTTTTTGAATGTGTATCAAAGACTACATTGTCAAATGCATTTTTTTAAATCGTGGGATCCGATTTTAGGGATATTTCGTTGCACTTTTTAGCAGGTATATCAACGACCACGCGAACTCAAATATATGAAGTTAGTGATATAGCAAGATAGATCTTGGAATGATGATGGTGATGATAATGATGAAGAGGAGGTGTAGGGAAAGGAAGAAGTAGAGGTGGTGGTGGTGGTGAAAGAGGATATTCATAATGTTATGCTGATGATAGTGGTAGTGCTAATATGGTCGTAGTGGTGTTGGTTCTGCTGGTACCGCTGGTGGCGCTGCTTGTAGTACTTATGCTAGTGGCGGTGATATGATTCATCTCAGTGAAACATTTAAAAATCAATCAATCATTATTTGATTTCATTTGATTTTCTTCAGTGAATTCAGTTGTAAACAATCAAATCTGTTCATCCAGTGTGAATTTTACGATAAAAGACAACGAAAGTTTCCATTCAGAAAGCATTTAATGAGAACAGCAACAATAATTAGAGAAAATATTTGAAAGAAACAGAAAAATCATTTTTAATATCGATACGTATATACTTTAAACAAAGTAAATATGAGAAAGTAGGGTAAAGTTCGATGTGTTTCTCTTTCTCTTGATTTGATATATAACTGGAAGAAATATTGGCTCAATATTCATCAAAGCTTTAACGAATCTAAACAAAAAGAGATTACTCTATATGTATGGACTGCATTGAAATGTGTTCTGTCCTGCTCAATAATTAGCACTCCGTCGGTTACGACGACGAATGTTCCTGTTGATCCGATCAACGGAACAGCATGCTCTTGAAATTAACGTGCAATTGAGTGCTCCACAAACACACGTGCCTTTGACGTAGCACTCGGGGAGATTCAGCTAGCACAGAATGAAGCAAGCTTAATCCTTTGAATTACAGGTACTATTCCTTTTTGCCAGCTGAAATCACTGGAACAACGTGAAATAAAGTGTCTTGCTCAAGGACACAATGTGCTACCGAGTATCGAATTCATGACCTTACACACACATACACTTATACATATTGTTAGCGTGTCAAACAAAATGCTTAGCAGCTTTTCTACTGTTTGTTTACGTTCGAAGTTCAAATCCTGCGGAGGTCATCTTTGCGTTTCGTCTTTTCAGGGTCAATAAGATAAAGTGTAAGTCAAGTAGTGGGTTTCATGCAATTTATTTCCCTTCTTCGTCGAAACCGCCGGCCTTGGGCCATAAGAATTTTAGCTCAATATTCACACGTTATTATTTATAGCCTTATCTACTTCGACTTGCACGATTTTCTCTCTCTCTCTCTCTCTCTCTCTCTCTCTCTCTCTCTCTCTCTCTCTCTCTCTCTCTCTCTCTCTCTTTCGCATTTTCTCTTTCTCTCTCTCCCTATATATACATACATTGTTGTATTTGGGGATGGTCATGTTGCCAATTTACCCAATGAAAACACATGCACTATATATTTGGTGTTCACTTGCTTCAGCTTATTTCATATTAATTGTATTTCGGCCAGAGTTCTTTCGTCACACTACTGTGACCTTTGCTTTCTTCTTTCTTTTTTGTGTCTCTCCTTCCTAACAATCTGCCATTTTGTATCTAAAATTGTATATGTATGTATATATATTTATAAAGCCATGATAGATCGCTGACCAAACACCATTCAATTTTTTTTTCTCCGTGTTTTTCTCCTTGTTTTTCGCCTTTTCTTTCTGTTGAAGAGCGTAGCTCGAAACGTTAAAGACTTTCTGTATTCCAATACAATGGTAAATAACTAAATAAATAGATGAATGAATGAATGGTGAATAGGAAGGGGATCGCCCTTCTCTCTCGCTCTCCCTCTACGTATCTATCTATCTGCCTGACTATTTGTCTACCTATCTATCTATCTATCTATCTATCTACCTATCTATCTATCTATCTATCTATCTATCTATCTATCTATCTACCTATCTATATTTCTATCTATCCATCTTCATTGTCATGGAACCTCACCCAAAAAGACAAAAACAATGTTCTCTTCTAAACAAAACCCCCCAAAAACATGTTTTATATAAATGAACATGCTGTTTGTACATTAACAAAATTTAATTTGACGAGTTCGAGAAAGGAACGAAAGCGCTAATAATAATGAAGAAATAAAAGGATTTTTTTTTTTCAAAATAATTCTGATGACATTTTTTCTCATTATTCAATTTCTGTACATCACACCTAATACTACCCAGATATGCATCTATATATACATGTAGATGTAGGTATGTACATACATGTACGTATATATGCTTATACTCACATACTATTTGTATTATTATATATATATATATATATATATATACACTCAAATATTATTTGTATTATTATTATTATTATTATTATTATTATTATATATATATATATATATATATATATATATATATATATATATATATATATCATGAAGAAGATCAACCACCTAGTTTCTAAACACTACAACTCACTCACTGACAACGAAAGAGACTACATCACCAACTTCGAACCAAAACCCAGTAACTTTTACGGCTTACCCAAAATACATAAGTCAGAAGATATTCAGCGGGCAGTAAAAGAACAAGGAAGTGAATACATAAAAGTGCTACATCCAAAAGATTTAAAACTTAGACCAATTATAGCTGGCTCAGTATGCCCTACTCACCGTCTAAGCAATTTCATCGACATTCTTTTAAAGCCACTATGTACATACATACCCATCTTCATTCGGGATGACATCGACTTTTTATCCCATCTTCCCAAAACCACTGAAATAAATTCAATCCTACTGAGCTTTGATGTAGTAAGCCTATACACAAATATCCCACATGATTTAGGAATAAAGGCGGTGGAATACTGGGTAGACAAACACAGGGAAGCAATTCCCAGCAGATTCACGGTGACATTTATACTAGAATCGGTGAGACTTATCCTGGAAAATAATACTTTCTTCTTCAATGGAAAGAACTATATCCAAATTAAAGGCACGGCTATGGGAACGAGGTTTGCTCCAGTTTATGCGAACTCGGTGATGGGTTACTTGGAACAAAAACTCTACCAGGAAATAGAAGAGAGATATAACACCGAATTTAGGAAGTTTATAGAAAAAGCATGGAAGAGATACCTGGACGATTGCTTTATAATCTGGACCAAACCTCAAAGCACTGTGGAAGAATTCAACACCCTCCTGAACAACCTACACCCATCCATCCAATTTACAAAGGAGATGAGCAGTAGCAAATTACCATTTCTAGATATAATGGTAGTTAAAAGGGACACCGCCATTACCACAGATATATATTACAAACCCACAGACACACACCAATACTTGAACTTTAAATCGTGCCATCCATCCCATACAAAACGCAACATTCCATACTGCCTAGCCAGGAGAATATGTACTATTGTAGAGGATATAGAGACCAGAAATCAGCGCCTGATGGAACTAAAAGAATTTCTGCTAAAGCAAAAGTACCCATCACTACTCATAGAAAATGGTATTCAGCGGGCTTCGAAAATACCCATACAACAACTGAGAACACCACAAAGAAGAGACAAACAGGAAAAGATCATTCCATTTATAGTGACACAAAATCCATGCCACCAGAACATCTTTAATATCGCCAAAGCGAACTTACCGATCCTTGCACAAAGTAAGGAATTGAGAAATATCATTACAGATCAAAATATAACTCTCAGTAAGAGACAACCTAAAAACTTGAAAAAGCTATTAACAAAGGCAAGGTTTGACCTCAGCAACAAAAATCAAGCATTCACTGTATCCAAATGCAATGATAGCCGATGCGGTACATGCCGATCAATTCATACCGGCCCATATATGAACACAAAAACAGGGAAAATATTCACCAATGCGAACATGAACTGCAAAAGTAGAAATCTAATCTACTGCATCAAATGTCCTAATTGTGAAGAACTGTACGTTGGCCAGACAGGTAATGCACTATCGGAACGCTCACGGGTGCATCGACAACAGATTGAAAACCCAGAAGTCCGCCAAATACCACTGAGTAACCATCTGGCAACATGTGGTCATCAAACTTTTATTATATTTCCATTCCATAAACTTTACAACCGGAATGAAATTGAGAGAAAATGCAAAGAAAAGGACTTTATTAAGAAATTCAAACCTACTCTTAACAAACAATGATTAAATTTATCCTACTTGGGGTTCAAAAATCTTATCCCTATAACTAAAACACAAAAAATCTCTCAAATGTCATAATTTCTAAAAATAGCCAAACTCCTACTGGGGTTCAAAAATCTTATCCCTATAACCAAAACACAAAAGATCTATCAAATGTCATCATTTCTAAAAATAAACTTGGCCTCAACTCTAAAAATAGCCAAACACATACTGTTGCTGTCCAAAGGAATAGGTATAAAAGACAGAAAACCAGCCAGTCTATTACAGTCTGTTACAGTCTGTCATACCGGCCATGATGAAATACCACAAGGTATAGAAAATACGTATTCGCCTTTATATATTTATATATTTAATCCTTTATATTGAACACTCAATATTTCATATATTCAATAAGACATATTCCATATATTCAATAAGACATTCAATACTTCATTTCATTGTACCATCCATCTTTTTTTATATTATATATTATATATTCCATATTCTATATCCCACATAAATTTTACAAGAATAAAAATAAAAAACATAAAAAACAGACAGAGTTGGAACTCTTTTAAATAAAATAATATATTCCTCTATACACGATCATACAAAACCCTTTTTTTTGTATTTATTTTTACTCACATATATATATATATATATATATATATATATATATATATATATATATATATATATAGTTAGGAGGTTTTTCTGCATTTCTGATTTTGAGTAAAAATATATTTCTTACAAATGTTCACAACCTTACAAAAACTATATAAACTAAGCAAAGGAACTTCTCTAAATGAATTAAAAACACTACAACATATTCAGAACACTATTTCAGAAAATTAACACTTTCCTCATTGGGCTTATAAAAGATAAATTTACCTGGGGCAAAATGATTAAGCCAATATAAATTTGCCTCTTTAATTATCCAGGATTGCATTTGAAGATAGACTAATGTACATCAATATCCTTCCTTAGACATCAGAAAAATCAGAAATACAACCAAAGTTTATTAATAACTAAGTCAAATGAAAGAGAATCATGGAAAATGACACATGATATGCAATTAACGAAACTCGATTAATTCAAACAGCTCAGCATAAAATATTCTCTATAACCAGAGTGGTAATTGTGGTACTTGTCATCTAACTATGTTCCAAACTTTCTGAACTTCAACAACTATGCTGACCAATTTTTATTCCTAAATATGATGCAACACTACAAAATAATGATACAATACTTGCAATGTAACGATTTCAAACAGGTACGGAGAAAAGTAGCAAGTAATCAGAAATTACTCATATTATCCCGGTAACTAATTTTGTTCCACCCCTATAGATAGATTGATAGATAGATAGATAGATAGATAGATAGATAGATAGATAGATATATAGATAGATAGATAGATATAGATAGATAGATAGATAGATAGATAGATAGATAGATAGATAGATATACATATATGAGTGTGTGTGTATGTGTGTGTTTGTACATACCTATATATGTATATTCGTGGTTTCTAAGTAAATCCTGTTTGTACTACTAAATATTATCCCTATATATGTTGTCAGTATCTGATTGGCTGTATTTTAGACTGCTAATAACTATATCTATATATCTATTCTTATATCATAAGTTTTCAGTATTTGAATCTGTTTAGCAGTATTACTTTGTACAACTACTCTATCTTCACAGGTGGTCAGTATTTAACTGTATCTTATACTACTAACTATAATATCTACACCTGTCATCAATAGTTGAAACTATTTTGTACTACTAGGTAATATATCTCTACATGCGCTCAGCAATTTAGTGTATTTTATGGCACCATGATCGATAGCTGAATGTATTTTACATTCATAACTATTACAATTACAAAACTGATAAATTTATTGTATAGCCATGGAATAGTTTTAACGTAGTTCTGTTTTATTTCATTTTCCCTATAACTCAAAACACAGCCATCGTATATTTGAATGAAAAATTTTATTCTTTCTTAAATAAAAAAAATTGCCTCGCTATTTTCAATAATTTTTAAGTAGTTAGGATGGACAGTTTTAAGCTAACATTTAAATCAGACATAATGCTTTGCGGAAATACCAGTCCAAGATGGTGGATTGTTAGAACTGCAAGAACGTTGGCCTTGATGTTGAGGAGTATTTGTTCCGACTGTTTACGATCTGAATTCAAATCCTTCCCACGGTCTACTTACTTCATAGACTTAATCCATCGTTCAGGTTATATATATATACAAGAAATTAGAATGACTAAAGAATAATCAGTTGTGTTATGAACTTCATTATCTTACAGCTGTTACCGCTATAAGCATTCAACGGACTTCATAACATAATTGTTTATTTCTTTGTCATTCTAATTTCTAATTATCGCTCTGTACTCGACTGATGATTCGTTCTGAAGCATAAGTATATTGTGTTCTAACGCCAGGTTATCAGTATCGATATGACAGTTAATTCATCCAATAATTCATTCACAGGAAAAGAAGAATTCTGTATTACTGATCTAATAGCCTGTTCAGTAATGGCTTGTATTTTTTTAATAAATGAACCTTCTTTATTAATTCTTGTTTCGTCTGTGGTATTGTCTGTATATTGATAGAGTGGGAAGACAAGAAATTTGGGAGATTTGGCTTTCGCGCATATGTCCAGATGTTCACTAAGTTGGTTTTGTCTAGTTTTGGAATCATGTATTTGCTGGCGATGAATGTTTAATCTAGTTTTCATTGTGAGTTTAGTCTGTCCAATGTAGTCTTCCCTGAATTCATTGCATTTGATGGCATATATTAATTTTTTCTAAGAACTATTAAAATGATTTTTCACACGAAAAACGTGTCCTGATTTAAAGTAATGTCCTCACAAGTTATGTCTTCACAAGTTCCACAGTTGGAACAACCATACTTTTGAACTGTTTGAGTTGAGTCCGTAGTTGGTAGTTTCATGTTGGTAAGTAATTTTTAGGGACTTTTGTCATTTTGTTACTTTTTTGGCATTTTATTATTTTGTATGATTCAAGTACCTTTTTAATTTTGGGGTCTTGGCCTAATGATGGTAGGTTTTGGTGGATAATGCGGAATGATTCCATGCTTCTTGGATGTGAATTGTAATTAGATAGAGTTTTGGGTGTATCTGAACTGCTTTTGGCTTTTCGTAATTCTTTAATGTCTATTGCTGTGGTGCGTTCTCTATTAGAGTAGTCGGGTACTTTCTTTCAAGTAGTACTTATTTTAATTTAATGAGTCTTTAATTCTAGACATCCAGATTGAAGGCAATTATTAGGATTCTTCGAGCTAGGTTAAATGGAATATTGGATTAGAAATGTTTTGGGTGGCATGAAGAAAATAATACGTGGTGTTTAGAGTCTGTTGGTTTGTAGTAGATGTTTATGATTCTGTCAGTCTTAATAACCAAAATGCCTAAGAAGGGAACTTGGCTACGGCTAAATTCCATGGTGAACTGAATGCTGCTATTGATGTTACAGAGTAGAAATTTGAAATCATTGAGTTAAGCTAGGTTGTAAATCCACAGAATAAGGCAGTCATCTAAATATCGTTTCCAATTTTTCATCTGATAATTCTGGAAGTTGATATCATACTTTGTCTTAGCTTATTCATATATAACTAAGTTGGCCTATGTTGAGGCAACTTTTGCATCCATCGCAGTTCCAAAGACATAAATCAGTGTAAAGACTTTCCTATGTCACTATCCAGAGTCATAATCCTCTTTAAAATGTCAAACTAGTCATTCTTAATGATATGAGTTTTCAGATTTCATGCCATCTAAAAATAATTTCTTGCCAAACTAAAAATAATTTTCCTAGTAATCAGAGAATCAGGTTCATCAACATTAGACTTGCTTTCGTCATCTGAAGTCTTTATCTCCTATTTCAATATTAACATTTAAAAAATTAATGTAATATGTTAAACTGCTTGTTCGTCACAGTTACAATATGGTCAACATCAACAATAGTAAAAGATTTCAGAAATATGAATAAATAAACAAAACTGTTTATATACCACATACACATGTTAATCATGAATAATAATCTAAAATCTAATTTGAAAGGCATTCTCGATATTTGTGAGTATTTCCATATATGTGATAAAGACTCCACTGCGCTTATAGCATTAAGTATCGTCCTGAATTGTATGTACATATGTATATATATATATATATATATATATATATAAAGAGAGAGAGAGAGAGAGAGAGAGAGAGAGAGAGAGAGAGAGAGAGAGAGAGAGAAAGAAAATTTTTAATAAATATTTCCTTCTTGAGCCATCCCAGGCTCATGAGGGTCGGTTTCACGGTTTCAATGATTTATATATTGCCTACCTGAGTGGACTGGAGCAATGAATTCTCCCTCCCTATGATAGGAATTAGATAAAATTAAAATCAAGGAAAATTAATGACTTGCATTTCTAACTGATATTTCTAAGGTTAAAAATAAAACGAAAGCAATCAAACCAAAATCAACCAAAACTGAAACCGTGTAAACCAAGTACCGCTTAACTGATATATATATATATATATATATATATATATATAAATTCAAAAAAAGACAAAAAACAATAACAAAAAACAACAAAGTGAGGACGTGATACGGATAGTGTTATTAGACGCTCGGGAAAGGAAAGAGAGAGAGTATGACGTTTCGGGCGGAGCCCTTCGTCGGAAAGACGGAAAGTTCAAAGAATGGAAAAACGGAGGAAGAAAAAATCGGCACACCGATGCCCACGAGGTTACACATATATATATATATATATATATATATATATATATATATATATATATATATATATGCATGTATGTATATATGTATGTATTCATTTATTTATACATTTTTTTTTTTTGCCTTTTCTGTTTTAGAATACGCTCCAGGCGAAGAGAAATCTTTTTGTGCTAACATTGACTATTACAATCAAGGTTTTGAACGAGTGGAAAAAGCAAGTACATCAATGGCCATAACACGTGAGTAAATATGTATATACATGCTGTCTTTTTGTGTTTGTATATAAGTGTGTATGTAAGAGGGATTATGTGAACAAAGATAGATAACTAAGCATAGAAGTGAATGGAATAGATATGTATACAAAGGAATACAAATCATAAAATACGCATTAATAACTCCAAATTCCTTGCTTAAATTAAACTATTTATCAAACATTCATCAGACAATTTTTTCTTGGCCAAATTAAGCTGGGATATTCAAAATTATATAAATTTTCTCTTCTTTGCATGTTGGGGTATGAATGGTGTAAAAGGCACGACTTTTAATTGCTAAAAACAAGCTATTTCTAGTAATTCATAGGGTGCTCGCAGATCATCAATATTTGAAGCAAAAATGCATCTATTCATTCTCAAAACGCTCTTGTAGATTCCAACGCGAATATATGAACGCTTTTGTTTTTTGTTTTGTGTTTTTCATCGAACACCTCTTCTCTGTAGACGAAGTTTACTCATAACACATGTTTCACCAGTGTAAGAGCTGTTGTTTATAGAAATCAGAAAAGAAATTACTTGCTGATGCGTGCTGGTAGTGTGAGAGCATAACAGCGAGATTCCAAAGGATAACTTATCCGTTCATTCTTAAAACGTTCAAGCAGATTCGAACGTGAATGATGGTTTTTCTTCAACGGAGTCATTTATAAGTTATTGAAGAAACATAGTTGACAATTCAAAGATAGATAAAATGGAAGAAAATGAAATTAAGGATAAAAGGAAAATAAAAATATGAAGACATAAGTACGAGCGGAGACTCAGCTAGATTATTGGGTACCAATAATGTTGAATTGAGTTAATTGCTGTTAATTGGTTATATTTAGATAACTTCCCTGTTTAATTGCTAATTAAGCAAGAAACTCAGAATAACAATGTATAATCTATTACAGCTTTTATATATATATATATATATATATATCACGTTTATTAATTCGTTTTGCAGGATTCCTAATGTGAAATCGTGCGTTGAAAGAGATATTGTTGTATTTCGGGATGGTCATTTTTTTTTTTTGCCAAATAAACACACGCACTATATATTTTTTCTTAACTCTTTTATTACTGTTCTTATTTTATTATTTTAACTCATGTCCGGAAATTGTTCGTCACACATCTGTGACCTCTTCAGCGACACTTTACGTTTTCATATGTGTTCTTGCTCCACTTACTCCATTCTGTTCTTCTAAGATGTGTATCCTTATGTGTGCATGCGTTTGTGTCCTTGTTTGTGTGTGGGGGTGGGGTGGGGGGGGGGGGGGGTATGCGTGTATGTGTGTATGCGTGTATGTATGTGCGCGTGTATGTGTGTCTGTATGTGTGTTTATGTGTGTGTATGCTTGTGTGTGTCATAGCTTTTATCAGCAGGGTGGTCTTTCCTTCTGCCCCATCCTTTCACTCCATTGTGTTGCTGCTGTCCTAAGACCCCAGAAAGAATATGGTACAGTTCCTGTATTCCTCTGTGTACGTGTGTTCGTCCACGGCGTTGCCATCGTGATAGTTGTTGTTATTGTTATTGCCGTCGTTGTCATGGTGACTGCTGTTGTCGTTGTTGCATTGTTGACATTGTTATGGCTGTCCATGAAATTTCTGGTGTGTTTGTCTGTGTGTGGGTTCACTTCATATATTTTATGTATCCATGCCCTTTATATAGTTTCATTTATTTATTTTATCTATCTCTCTGCCTTATATTTATCACAGGTATGTGACAAATATATTTATATATTTATTTATTATTTTATACATTAATCTCTACTTGTCATAATTATTAAGGTAAGTGCAGATATGTCTATTGTGTGTGTATTACCATATACGTTTCTGTGTAATATTTACGATGTTTTTCTTTCTCACTTCTCATCCCTTCTTCTTTAATCATGTGGTATGGTGTGGTGGTCGGTATTACTGTTCCATTCGAGTTTTCTATTGAGGCTCGGTCTGCCTGCTGTTATGTGTGTAGCCTCTGCGGTCTGTCTAAGTGTTGTGTCTGTTCTATGTGTCGATAGAACTTTAACTTCTATTCTATTAATCGAGCCTCCATGTTCTGCCTAAGCATGTTGGTAGTGTTCACCAGTGTTCACCAGTGTTCACCAGTGTTCACCAATGTTCACCTATACGCTTTCCTATGCTGCGTGTAGTCTCCGCAATGTAGGTAGTTGTCATGTTTCTGCACCGTTCCTCAGTGCAATGTAAGCTATACACTACATTCCTAACCTTACAGTTAACCTGTGGGTTCATCTTACATACAACACAATTGTACTCCATACCTAACCCTTTGATAAAATAAGAACAGTAATAAACGAGTGAAGTAAAAAATATATAGTGTGCGTGTTTATTTGGCAAAAAGAAATTACTTTCCCGAAATACAACAATATATATATATATATTGTGAAGGCGCATGGCTTATTGGTTAGGGTGTTGCACTCACGATTTTGAGATCGTGGGTTTGATTCCCAGACCGGGCGTTGCGTTGAGTTCTCGAGCAAAGCACTTCATTTCACGTTGCTCTGCGATCATTTCGACATCTGACATGTGGCACCCAGTTGCACCTGTACAGGTAATGCCGATTTGATGGAGGAAGTGAGCTTATGTCTACACAAACATTTGATCACTATTAACAAATCATCTGTATGGTTTAGTAAGAAATTGTCGAACCCTCATACGCCGTCTAACGACGGGAGAGTCCTTCATATATATATTAATAAGTTTGAAAATGGAAAGATTCAATAGATATACACAAATTTATTAATTATTTAACATTGCCTACAATTGTTTCATTCCGCACCCAATATAAATTACAAAACATATGATAATATAAGTTTGCATTTTGAATACTCTGGATGGAAGATCTTCTGGGTAAAATGGACATTACAGAGTTTACATTTTGATCGATTGAAATACTCCAACAGACTAAGCAGATGAAAACGTGTTCATCGTGTGTGTGCGCGCGCATATATATATGTGTGTGTATGTGTATATATATATATATATATATATTTATGCGTATGTGTATGTGTGTGTGTGTGTGTGTGTGTGTGTGTGTGTGCGTGTGTGTGTGATTACTAATCCAAACAAGTAGTATATGTCCCTACATACATACGCAATCTTAAAAAGTGTTATTGACTGTGATATAATGCTTTGTACACGATTATTCTGTACGTGTTATTGTGTGCATATATGTGTGTGCGCGCGCGCGCATGTGGTGCATAATTTTTTGGGGCCACCACATATGTACGGTCTCACCTGAACTTACAAATCCACAAAGACATTATTTCATTAAGACCTACAGTAGTTTGCCATAATGCAGCTTATCGTTCACTGAGCAGATGATTCTTTGCAAGTATAATCGAATTACTAATAAATAAACTTTGAGATCGTAGGTTCGATTCCCAGGCCGGGCTTTGCGTTGTGTTCTTGAGCAAAGCACTTCAGTTCACGTTACGCTGGTGGATATATTAACAAAAATGAACCCACTTATTCTAGCCAGTTGTTAGTTTAACAGTGCTGAGCCGCTTCACCAATGTTAATACATATGAAGTTTTATCAGAGTTTCATGAAGAGCTGAAATCGAGTCTCCTACCGCAGTAAATAAACTGATGGATTATCGGATCTCTTATCGCAGGTTTGTCCTGTATCGGCAAAAGAAGGCCTTGTAATGAGTTTCCCTTTGATGTTTTCCAGTGATGACAAACTGATAGATGGAATTCTTTAAGGAGATGGTGGTTCAAGGAATGATAACACTTAAACCGACCTGATGTACATATACATGTAGACACACACACACACACACACACACACACACACACACGCACACACACATACACACGTATATGTATGTATGTGTGTGTGTGTGTGTATAAATATATATATATATATATATATATATATATATATAATGTAGGTAGTTAGGGTAAATACTAGCTGTTTCCTCTTAAAGCACATCTGCTTATTTGCTTATTATAATCCAGCATGTAGTCTCAGTTGCTGTTATATGATAGTTCAAAATACATAATTAAAATTGAGAATTATAGAAATATTATTTACAAAGTTATTGTATAACAAAACAGGAAATTAGAAATTTTGGGTATTTTTATTAACTATTACAAGTGTTTCAGTTACTAATAGGAATTACAAAGTTTTACATTTTACATAGATATGTAAGGAATTTACTACCAAAAATTCTTCAGATACAGACATGGTTGCACATGCTGCACAATATATATTGTAAATATCCAGATGTGACACTCGTAATCCATATGAGAATCAGCTGTGGCAAATGTGCCTGTTATGTTTGAGTGGTAGGTAAACCGAGATATGTAGGTTTATTTACAAATCGGAATGTAGTAGCCGGCATAGTGTATCATACAATTTGTAAGCGTGATGTGTGATAATATTGCAGGCACTTACTTTATTGAGCCCGGAAGGATAAAAGACAAAGTCGACCTTGGTGAAGTTTGAACTCAAGACGGTCATTAAGACGGATGAAATGCCGCTAAGCTTGCTAACGATTCTGCCACCTCACCGCCTTAATAATAATAATAATAATAATAATAATAATAATAATAATAATAATAATAATAATAATAATAAAGGTTACAATGATACGGAGGACATATTCACCTTTAACTTTAAAGGACATTGGTGAACTGTTCCCGTCAGTAACTCCGTAAAATGTAAGGCTAGCTTACATGGCATAACGATCACGTAAATAAAACGTATACAGTAGTAATCAGTTGTCTAGTAGGCATTAACATAATGTTAGAGTTAAAGGGATATACGGTAAAAAAAAAAAACATTTTTTTAAGCATGTATGCTACATCCAGACTATAACTTCGGTTTTATACCTATGGTTATTATAGCACTTGTTTATGTAACAAACTACTTCACTATCAATCTTTAAAAGCTGTGTTTCACAAAACCAGACAAAAATAGAACGTATACGCTTCTAAGAATGCATATGCAATTACAAACCTACATAAAATACACAAACGTACATCTACACATCTTTGCATTATTCTAATACAGTGCATGGTCTTACATACTCATCATATATTCTTTATATCTATAATATATGAGATGTGTTTTGTCAATATGAACAATTTACTTCTATTTCTACTTTACAGGGGCCATCCGTTTATCAGCGCCATACCCAGTTGTTGCTCTCTTGATGATTGTTATAGCGGCCATTATCAGCGTTATTGGCAACATTAGAACAGATGTAAAAACTTTGATCGGAGCTGTTATATATGTTTTCTCCGGTATGATTCCTCTTTATTCATTGTATTGTTCTTTATTACTTTCGCTATAATTTCTGTTTTCTCTTCTCTAAATCTAATTATCTTCTCCCAACACCATCCGCTCACTCTCTACAGCCATTCTTCTAGAAGCAATTGTACTGTTTGGTATATTTACTGTTGTTGCTTTTCACTTGTCTTTCTTTTCCTTTTTGCGTTCTTTTTTATTGTTAGCAATGATAATAATTTTATGGAACAATAATGGGAGAGGACAATGAAGAGCGGCAAGATGCTGGAATTGGTAAAGGAGAGAGAGAGTCTAAATGACGTAAAGTATTTGGTTTTGGTCATCTTTGTTCAGGTTTAAGGAAACTAGATATAAGTATGCTGGTGTGATCAAGATGTTTACCCTGCAATAATGGAGTTTCGTGTTCGATCCCAAACCATGGTAACTTGGGCCAACGTCTTTAACTGCTGCCTTGGGTTGACAAAGGCCTTGTGAGTCAAATTTGGTAATTAGAAACTGTACGGAAAGCCATCATATATTTGTGTACGTGTGCGTATGCATATGTATGTATATACATATATATGCATACATATGTATGCATATATGTGTGTGCATGTATGTGTGCGTGCATGTGTGTGTGTGTGTGTGTGTGTGTGTGTGTGTGTGTGTGTGTGTGTGTGTGTGTGCGTGTGTGTGTGGTAGAAGTCCTCCCGTGACCGAGTAGGATTACGTCGTAGCTTAGGAAGTCTGTACAAACGTTCCGAGTATCCAAGAAGTTCCCGTGTGCTAATTTGCTTTGAGTGGATAGTGTTGCACAATACCGAACCCACTTTTCAGCACAAGTAGAAACCAATTGCACTTCAGGTTCTTTTTATATGAGGTTACTTTCTCCTAGAAAAAAACTTCTCGTGTGAAATACGTGTCCTTCCATCCCAGTGGTTCATATGCTAAGCCCACAGCTGATTCCCTAACGGGTACTACTACGCCGGGTCGGAGTAGACCTACGAACAATAGTGGCTATGACGTAGTTCCACACTCCTCAAAACTCTATATAAGGGTTCACAAAAAATATAAGTAGGTGGTATGCTTTAGCTGGTCAGTAAGTTTCTTTACTTGTTGATGTTATTTCGGGCATTTCCTGTTTGCGTTTGGAAGGTGGAGGTTATTAGTCGAGCATGTCATGGTACTGGTAGTATAGAAATTTGTTTATCTCGCGCTTTGATGTCCATAGTACGATGTGGGTAGGTGCGAAAGTTGTTGGTCTGTATATTTCTCTCTAGGGGTTCGTTGTCCTACAAGCAATTTGATCGAATAGTTAGAAATTTTAAACTCTGTTTCATGGAGGTAGAGTTTGTGGGTTATGTGTTTATATGTATTTTTCAATTCTGTTTCAAACTTAATTTATAATATATTATTTTAGGCCTATAGATATATGAAAAAAGCAAGGCATTATAAAAAAAAAGTGTGTATATATTCATATATAAAACTAGGAAAACATTTCATTTTAAAAATAGATTTAATTTTTGTTTAATTTTCAAGTTTTTGATTTTAAAGAAGGGAGAATAAAAAGAAGTGTCTTCTGACTTGCTTTCATGTAGATATATATTTATGTAAATATATGTAGATTTGTGCAGTTATGTTGGGAAATCTTTTTAGGAGGATTTTAATCGGAGATTGGGGAAATTTTTAATGATTTCTTACTTCTTGTTCAGTATAAATGGTTTTTTATGTATGTATATATGTATGTATGTATGTATGTATGTATGTATTTATATATGTATGTATGTATGTATGTATGTTTGTATGTATGTATGTATATATATAAAAGTTATATATATATATATATATATATATATATATATATATATATATACAACAATATGAGTTCAAATCGCACCAAGGTTAACTGTGCCTTTCATCCTTTCATGGTCCACTAATATATTATCGATTCAGAAGTCCAACGTTATAGATTGGCAAATTGCCAGAATACCATGCTGCATCCATTTCGCTTGTTTAAATTCTGCCAGCCACCTGCCATGCCACTAGTGCCAAGCTGTATCAGCCTTTGCTCTTGCCATTGACAATACCAATGGCAGGAAAAGAGAAGGTAAACTTTCATTCATGGCAATTGTTAGTCTTCCACGGGAAAAACGAGAAAGAAAGAAAGAAAGAAAGAAAGTAAGTAAGAAAGAAAGAAAAAACGAAAGAAAGAAAGAAAGAAAGAAAGAAAGAAAGAAAGAAAGAAAGAAAGAAAGAAAGAAAGAAATACAGACAGAACTTCCTTAAATCTTGTTCAATATTTTCAACTCAAAAATCGAAAAGAACTTTTGTTATAACAGCATATATAAAAACACATACTAAAACATACGCACATACACATATACGCGCATATACATATACATATATACATACATATATATATATATATATATATATATATATATATATATATACATTTGCATATGTATATATGTATGTATGTATGTATGTTTGTTTGTATGTATGCATGTATGTATGAAACTGCGTATTCTCTGGTTTTCTTGCGTTTGTTTACCAAACGTATTAAACACCTGCTAAATTGTCTTCCATTCTCGCGAGACATGAAAGAAAACCAGATTCTTAAGTTTATTCAATAAAAATACATTTTATTTGTTATTTCCACAGTAAAATTCGTTCAGAATCCATTTGCTGTAATTACCAGCACGCTTGGCGGTAAGCGACAGATACGTTATTTCATTCCCTTGATGAAGTCTGTTCTTTTCTGTTTCAGACCGCACTTAGATTCCTTATGTAATAATAGCCGATGTAAACGTTGGCTGGTTTGTTCGTTCTTTCGTTCGTTATGCGATCGATTGGTTAGTTGGTTGTTTAGTTTGTTGATTGATTGTCCCAGTCACGCTTTACATAGGAGAGAGAAAGGGGGAGAGGAAGAGAGGAAGGGAAAGAGAGGTGCAGAGAGAGGTGCAGAGAGAGTAAACATGAAAAGGTGCAAAATTACTGCACATACTAGGCTTTGTGGCAGGCGCTCAGTAAAGGAAAGCGATACACACACACATACACAGTGAGAGAGAAAGAATTATACAGAGATAGATGAGAAAGAGGAGAGGAGTTAAATGATAGCGTGTAGTTATGGGAGAAGTTCAAATAGGTGTAGATTGCAATTATACTGATAAAATTCAGTAAAATACTAACATATATTTATTGCAAATATACAAATAAAAAATTTGTTTTATATAATTTTATTTTAAGGTAATATATATTCTATTTTTTGAAAATTAGTATTCAATTCATCATTTTGTCTCTAAGTAATAAGAAATTCGATAGAAGTTGAATTATAATTAAAATTTGTATGATATATTTGCTGACATTTTAAGGTGGTGCTCCAGCATGGCCAGAATCAAATGACAGAGACAAGTAAAAGAATATATAAGTTTACTGCACGTGTAGGTGTCTGAATAAATCTGTATATGTAAGCTTTTGTATGCTTATGTGTGTGTCTGTGTGTGTGTGTGTGTGTGTGTGTGTGTATACATACATATACATACATATACATATATATATTTTGTTTTGGGATAAAAAGAAAAATAAGTGGAAATTTTACCGGTGCGTGTGTTAAATTTTAAGGCACAAT
The DNA here is from genome assembly GCF_046866305.1 of Octopus bimaculoides. Taxonomy (NCBI): domain Eukaryota; kingdom Metazoa; phylum Mollusca; class Cephalopoda; order Octopoda; family Octopodidae; genus Octopus; species Octopus bimaculoides. The sequence goes on along the minus strand of NC_142936.1, from coordinate 23,778,620 downwards.
AAAAAATGACTCTCCCCAGACACAACAGAATACATATATATATATTTCACACGAGTAAGCTCATAAATGCAAAACATGGTGGAAAGAGATATTGAATATTGAAGGTAAAGTAATATCCCTTTTATTAAAACTAAAAACATCTTCCCAAGCTGTTACTCAGAGTTTCACTTTTCCGTTCGTCGACGAACGGTAACATGAAACTCTGAGTAACAGCTTGGAAAGATTTTTTCAGCTTCAATAAAAAAAAAAGCATATATATATCGAGTTGAATAATATTCTTAAGGTGCAATTTACTCACAAGCAGCACCTTTTAGAGATTGTCGCTAATTCAGTTCTTAACCAAATTGAAAACTGTTAACATTTTTGAAGAGGACTGGTCCCGAGCTACATTTTGGTATTATAATTGAAATTTGATCCAGTAGAAAAAAAGGTTACATCAAAATTTGTAGCAACGTTACAGCGGGGGTAAGTAACGCCACCAATCAAGTTTAGATCTAAATAACTTTTTTTATTTTATAAGTAAAATATATTTATCTTAGCTTCAATGATACAAGAAAGCATAAAGAATTTCATAGTTTTGATCCTATGCAACAAAAATTTGTATTAAAAAATTGTAAAGTAAAATATCATGAAAAAAAAATATAAAATTGAATTTATGTATAATTAACTTTTTTATTTTGAAAACAAGCTATATTTAAATTAAGCTTAAATGATAGAGCTCAATTCGAAGAATTTCATGGTATCAATCTCATGCGATGAAGTTTTAAAAGAAAAAAGTCATGAGTGTTTGTTTCTCAAATTTGAGGGGGATGATATAGTTCTTTACATTTTATGAATATAGTTCTATAAGGGGACTCTTAATATAAGTCACCGGCGTCATTGAGATAAGGAAAAAATTGTCAACGACACCGCTAATTGACACATTCGAGACATTATTAATTAGCATAATAGCATAGCCTGGAAAAACATGGATTACATGGAAAAACGCGAGCAAGAGAAATAATATTCTGGTAAATTACAGGACAAGTTATTACACTTGGAAAAGTTCAGGACAACTTATTACATCTGGCAAAGCAGAGGACTGGAAAATTTATACTTAAAATATTGCAGCTAAGGATAAAATTTGAATATTAAAAATTATTTGATTTTAAAGTAACATTATAATTAATTATTTTTTAAATTTCTACTCTAAGCACAAGGCCTTGAAAATTTGTGGGGAAGGTAGATTGTCGATTACATTGACCCCAGTGCGTAACTGGCACTTATTTCATTGAACCCGAAACCTCTGCGGAATTTGAATTCAGAACGTAGCCGCAGACTGAGTTCAAATTCTGCCGAGGTCGACTTTGCCTTTCATCCTTTCGGGGAAGGGTGCGTGCGCGTGTGCGCGCGTGTGTGTGTGTACGCAAACGATAAGCTTCCACACAGCTTATGTTTACCATATTTATTCACAAGATATTTCGTCGATCCGGAGCTATGATAGAAAATATAATCCAAGATACTGAACAGTGGGACTAAACCTAAAACACCGGGATTGCGAAGCGAATTTCTCAGCCACTCACCCAAACCTGTGCAGCTACCCGGGCAGAGACGATTTTCTACTAGCATATATAATTTATACTTACAAGGACCATAACTTCCTTCGTTAAAGCTAATTAAAATTCATAGTGTAAGTGTGGCTGTCAAACTGACAGTTACCAAGTCCCACATTTTCTTTACTAATGAGAAGAAATAAAATTTTGCATCCATCGAGTTCTTTCTTCGCCATGATGTTGGACAGCTTTAGACTTAGATTTACCACAGTCACGAGTCACAGGACTCATAAGGCCATAGATTCACCCGGTTTCCATGCGAATAAGAGACTGGGATTACAACACTCTCCACACCTTGAACGAGACGCGAGTCCCTTGCAGAGCTAACTTCCCAGCTATTGCTGGAACTCATTTACATAAAATGTAAATGAGTTTTTCTCAACAACACAACGCACCGCCCGGCCCGAGAATCGAAAGTGCTATCGCAATCGTGATTTCGAAACCCCTAATCACAAGGCCAAATGCCTTCACCTTCTGGGCACCTTTAAGAATCTCTAAATTCAAACATGTCAACTTGTTCGTTCCGTTTTCAACTCTGTGAGTTACTGGACAGTGTTAGACGTTAACTGAAGTATTTAACCACTAGATTTGAAGGTGGTTCACGTTACATTCGAAAGGAAACTAGATTGTTCAGCTTACCCTGTAAAAAGATGTATATATTTGTTTTTAAGATATGCAATCTTATGCAGAATCCACATTGTGTAATCAGTAACACGATCTCCGGAAAGCAATAAATGTGTGGGATCGGTTTTTGTTTATTTTTTTGTCTTACGCTGTATTTGTAAATGTCTTCTCTGTGTGTGTATGTGTGTGAAATATTTAACAGATGCAACAGAGTGACTCAAGTGCCGAGAGTTTCGTGTATTCGCACCTATCAGTTTGAGTCACTCTGTTGCTTCTGCTAAATATTAATAAAAATAGACATACACTCGAATTTTGAGTTTTATCTGTCCTGTCTGCATCACCATATCAGTATACATACATACATACATACATACATACATACATACATACATACATATATATATATATATATATATATATATATATATATATATATATATATATATGCAGCAACAGATGTAAAGAAACTTTTTGGGGATTTTGGAAGCGTCGTGTGTATCGTATCATAAAGACAAGAAAGTAATATTTCGAACGCAGTATAGCCGTAATATTATTTTCTTGTCTGTATGATATATATATATATATATCATATAGACGTTGTGGCTTGCCCCTCGCAGTCCCTTTGAATATCTTCGAGTTATATTCTTAGCTCTTATTTCTAGCAATTGTAGGTACCATTTTGCACCCTTAATTATGTATTCTACCTTTTTGGTTTTTAATTACTTTAGCCACCTATATTGTAATGTATTTAATATTAATTTATCGTTATAACATTTTATTGTACATACATACATACATACATACATACAAACATACATACGTACATACATAGAAGGTTCTTTTTTATAGCCGGTCAGAGAGTGCTCTTTGGTTTCGCACCTATAAATCACTTAACCGTATAGGTGACTCATCAGCCTCATTACAAACAACCTTTTAAATATTATTGCTCTAGCATTTTTAGAGTGTGCTTCTTTTCGGATATATGAACTACTAACTGACATATATATATATATATATATATATATATATATATATATATATATATATATATATATATATATATGTGTGTGTGTGTGTGTGTGTGTGTGTGTGTGTGTGTGTGTGTGTATGTATGTATGGTTCGAGAGATTCGTACGTTGACCAACGCACGAAACTCTCTGGTCTTGAGTCACTCTGTTTCTGCTAAATATTGATAAACTGATGTGTGTGTGTGTGTGTGTGTGTGTGTGTGTGTGTGTGTGTGTGCGTGTGTGTGTGTGTGTGTGTGTGTGTGTGTGTGTGTGTGTGTATGTGTGTGTGTGTGTATATATGTGTGTGTGTGTGTGTGTGTGTGTGTGTGTGTGTGTGTGTGTGTGTGTGTGTATGTGTGTGTGTGTGTGTTTGTGCAGAGATAGAAAGAGAGAGAGAGAGAGAGAGTTTTTGAAGTGATGTACAGATATTGTATATTGAGAATAATAAGGTAGTCAGAATGTTGGATGATAATATATATTTTTATTTACATTTTAGCGCTTTCTTCTGTTATCGGATTTATCAAAAAAGTGGTTTATAGTAAGTTTGCTTCGCCTTTTTATATATGTATATTAAAAAATGCTAGATCTTGAAATTTAATTATAATTCTTACTAGAGAAAATCAAAAACAACATCTGGTCTTCCAATTAAAAACCTTGACTACTTGAATCCAAAAAATTGCTTTCCCACCCTAAAAAGGAGAAAAAGCAACATATTGAATCCTAATCAATCAAGCAAGTTTAACCACACTGATGCAAAGACTACGCTTCCTTTACCACCCCCCTTTCCCTCTCACGCTTTTTCCTCTTTCTGTTCCCTTCCTCTGCAAACCCCCAAAATATTCCTTCTACTTTCTTTTCTTTTCTCTTCTCTGTCTTCACTATCTCCCACTATCTCCTCTTGTCTCACCCCCTGCACCTTCGTTTCTAATTTGTTCCTCTCTTTTCCCCGCCCTCGCTCTCTCTCTCTCTCTCTCTCTCTCTCGCTCTCTCTCTCTCACTCTCTCTCTCCCTCTCTCTCTCTCTCTTTCTTCCTCTTTCTCTCTAAAACATCATCAGTTTCAATTTTATATAAAAAGGGGAAGCAAACTTACTATAAACTACTTTTTCGATAAATCCGATAACGAAAAAAATCGCTAAAATGTAAATAAAAATATATATAATCATCTAACATTCTGACTACCTTATTCTCAATATATATATATATATATATATACATATATATATATATATATATATATATATATATATATATATATATATATATATATATATATATATATATATATATATATAAAATCAGCAGCATCAGTCGTCCGTTCACGAAACTATAATATCCCTCACTCTCTGATTTTAATTGTCTTTGTCCTCCATCAGGACTTTGATTTCAGAATCAAAGTTTATGCCAATATTCACTCTCAGCATTTTTGGAAAGATCTTCATTCCTGCTCCTCTGCGCTGCTTGCCTTCTGATGGTGACCAAAATAAAGCTTCGAAGCGGTTGGTCTCCAGTTTTTTGGCAATGTCCAGCAAAACGTAATCTCCTCTGCCGAATGATGTCTGACAGCCGTGGTTATATGATCTCTCCAACTAATGTTAAAATTCTTCTCAGTAGCTTAATATATGATCCATCTATTTTTTTTTTCGTGGTATGATCCAAGTTTCTGAGTTGTATAGTTGTATAGTTTCCACACATACCCCGAAAAATCTAAGTTTCAATTATCTGTCCATGTTAGACTTCCGTATTTTGTATGGCTTATTTAATACTGTCCATACCAGTCCTTTCCTTACGTTAAAATCACTCTTACCCGACTAATGATTTTACCAGTTAAGGATTTTACTTGATAATCGTCATTGAATCCATCTGTTACAATTTCTGTTTTCCTAGAATTAACAAATAAACCAACTAGATTAGCTACATGTTCAACACAAAGTGATAAATTTTCTGCTAACTGCAATGATTCATTGATCATTAATGATATCACCAGCATAAACAAAATCCTTTAGTCGTATCTCTGGATACTGTGATCCCTCCTGGTTTCTGTAACTATTCCACAATTTTTATAAGAGAAGTTCCTTCCAATGAATAATCCAAAAGAAATAATGAATAAAAATAGAGCTTATGTATCACCTAGAAATATGCTACATAAAATACTGAAAAAAGAGGTTTCTCTATCTGGCGTTATCGTATGGGCTTCTGTGTTCTCGGAGATTAGTTTAATTGCATTTACTATCAAAGGTACTACGCCAATATGTTTTAAGAATTTGAAAGATCTGTGAATAGTAATGCTAATGGCAAATTGATAAAGTACAATATTAAAGCCTCATAGTAGCCAAATTACCAATTGGTTTTATCCCAGAGGTTGAAAATAAGTACGACAATCATCAAAAGTGTGCTTATGGCATCACTTGAACTAAGCTCTCAACTTCTCTCTGTTATGAAACCCACTGGTAACTTTGCTATTATGGAACTCTAATACTGTATAATAATAATAATAATAATAATATGCCACAAGGGCAGCCATTTTTGGAGATTAAATCGACCTCAGTATTTCAATGGTACTTAATTTATCGACCTCGAAACGATGAAAGGTAAAGTCGACCTCGGTAGAATTTTAATAATAATAATAATAATAATAATAATAATAATAAGAAGAAGAAGAAGAAGAAGAAGAAGAAGAAGAAGAAGAAGAAGAAGAAGAAGAAGAAGAAGAAGAAGAAGAACAAGAAGAAGAACAAGAAGAAGAAGAAGAAGAAGAAGAAGAAGAAGAAGAAGAAGAAGAAGAAGAAGAAGAAGAAGAAGAAGAAAATGATACCAGGCTTACCATCTCTACAGGAGGTGCAAAAAATCGTGCTAACTGGAACGACTCATGTACTAAGAAGAACATTATCGCTGTGAAAACAACATCCATTCATGATTTTTTTTTTTTTCTTAAATACATGTTTTACCTATGAATTTGCGTGTGTAAATTGGGAATGCATACAACGTTTCTCTGCCCTAGGTGTACGGAAAATACTCGGCGAGAAATGGGAAAAAATTTGAAGAAAGAAGAAAAAAAAACATAATAATAATAATAATAACAACAACAACAATAATAATAATGATAACGCTAATAATAACAACAACAACAATAATAATAATAATAATAATAATAATAATAATAATAATAATAATAATAATAATAATAATAATAATAATAATAATCATAAAATACATAGAGCACTCAATGAACAAATGGCAGACAGTGCTACAGCTCCAAACAAAAGAGGGACTTGTGAAAACGAAAGCCATCCCCATTAGAAGAGGAATATTCCAGGGAGACACGCTCTCTCCACTCCTGTTCTGCCTGGCACTCACACCTTTAACAGAATTGCTAAATAGAACTGGATGCGGTTACAAATGCTATGGAAAAACAGTCAGCCACCTTCTATATATGGATGACCTAAAATTATATGCAAAAAACGACAAAGAGCTAGAAACACTACTACAGACAGTACACGGCTTTACCAAGGAAATAGAAATGAAATTCGGATTAGAAAAATGTGCCAAAGCAACCCTGAAAAGAGGAAAATTAGTTAAAAGTAGCAATATAACACTAGATAAAGCCAATGAAATAAGAGAACTAGACGAAAGCCAACCATATAAGTATTTGGGAGTCAATGAACTAGATAGGATACAACATACACAAATGAAAGAAAAAATAAAGAAAGAGTACTATAGACGAGTTAGATCAATACTAAAAACAGAGCTCAATGCTAAAAACAAGGTAATGGGTATCAACACTTTAGCTGTCCCAGTTATAAGCTACAGCTACAACATCCTTAACTGGACACTAAACGAACTATGTAAAATAGACAGGAAAACAAGAAAAATAATGACAGGATATAGGATGCACCACCCAAAATCTGACATAGAAAGGCTATATATACAACGCACAGAAGGTGGCAGGGGTCTTATACAGCTAGAAAACTATTATAAAATAACCACCATAGGACTGCAAAAATACCTACTCCAGAAGCAAGGGAAACTAATACAAATAGCCACAAAACACGAGCAAAACAAAAAACTGTTTTCAGTATTTAAGGAAGCTGACAAATACAAACAAGAAATCAATCTACCTAACAAATACGAAGAAGAAGAAGAAGAAGAAGAAACAACAAAAGCTATAAAACAAATGAAATCCAAAGTAAAACTAGAACAGCAACGGACCATGATAAAACGATGGCAAGAAAAGCCCCTACATGGTAAATACTGGGCTAAACTAAATGCGAAAGAAATAGACAGAGAAAAATACCAGCAATGGCTGAGAAGCTCAGGACTCAAAGCAGAGACTGAAGGATTTTTAATTGCTGCACAAGACCAAAGCCTCCCCACCAGAAATTACCAAAAACACAATGAAAAGAAATATAACAAGTAACTGTAGAATATGTGGAGCTCGACAAGAAACAATAAATCATATTATCTCTGGCTGCCCAGTCCTGGCTAAGAAGGAATATATTCACAGACACGACAGAGCTGGGACCTATATACACTGGAAGCTATGCCAACATTATGGAATAGCAACAGAAAAAAGATGGTATAAACACACGCCAGAAAAGGTCACAGAAAACGAGAAAGCAACCATACTCTGGGATATGCCAATACACACAGATAGAGAAATTAAGGCAAATAGACCAGATATAGTTGTCAAAGATCATGAAGGAAAAAAATGCTTTCTAATTGATGTTTCAATACCAGCAGATGACAACGTTTCTCTAAAAGAAATGGAAAAACTTTCAAAATACAAAGACCTGGAAATAGAGATAACTCGAATGTGGAATCTAAAAACAGAAACAATTCCTATCATAGTAGGTGCCTTAGGTATAATAAAAAAATATTCAGACAAATACATAACAAAAACACCAGGACTTACAAATATATATAACATACAGAAAATTGCACTACTGGGTACTGCACACATTCTACGCAAAACACTTTCAATACAGTAAACATAAGAGCACCACAGCAAACCACAGCACATACCCAAGGCGCACAGAGCTGCGCTCGGTAGTGAAGTGAAAGCACGTTATAAAAATAAAACTACTGAATAATAATAATAATAATAACAATAGTAATAATGATAATGATGATGATGATAATAATAATAGATGCAGTACCAAGCAGTGGCTCTCATGGCTTTTGATCTTAACTGATTGGAAGTATTATCATGTACGTGCTTTCTCTCTTGGTATAAAAGATGGGCTACACCAAATATTCTGCTCAATACCAACAGATTTGCTTGTCAGTTGCTTGACCTTAACCAGTTGAGCATTTCCCTTAGTGGCTGATGATAAGTGCAACTCTGATCATGAGCAGAAGTAGTGGGGGGTGGGGGAGCATCATAGCCATGTATTGAGAGGAATTCTTCGTGGTTTGAATAATTCACTTCTGGAAACATGGGTGTTTCGTTCAACATCCTTAAGAAATCCTTATTCAGGAGCCTTTTGAGCAGAATGGGCTACCCAATCTGAAGAAAATTCTAACTGGGCCCCACCTGCAAGGTAATGCGCTGTTTGTCTTGATATGAGATCACGACGTCGCGCATATATGGTTGTGATGCATGTGCCTCGTGTACCCTTATCAGACGGGTAATCATGATGGGTATACTGGGCTTCGTATATTTAACCTTAGCGTCATTGTGATGGCCTGCACTGCTCTTTCACTCAATAATAATAATAATAATAATAATAATAATATGAGATCACCATGTCATGCACATATGGTTGTGATGCATGTGTCTGGTATACCCTTATCAGACGGGTAGTCATGATGGGTATTTTGGGCTTCGTATATTTTACCCCAGTCTGACTTTGTTGGCATGCATTGCTCTCTCAATAATAATAATAATAATAATAATAATAATAATAATAATAATAATAATAATAATAATAATAATAATAATAATAATAATAATAATATGCCTACCCTATTAACTAATAAGGTAATTATTTTCTGACCCATGGATTTTTAGACATCTATGAAGAGATATATGTAGATTGTATAGCAAATTTATCATATCTTTTGAGGGATCTGTAAAACATAAATAAGGCAATGTAATATTGCTTAGGAATTTTCGAAACAAACAAGCAAAAGATAATCCAAAACTCAAACAAGATCTATTTATGAGAAACCCATTGTTGCCCGTTTCTCGTTATTTACACAAACCCTATAAATGAACCATTCTTTATTAATATCCAACCTAACACATCTTCATTTACAATAGATTTATGGTATTTTACAATTATAGAAAGAAATTTATGGCTTTAAGTTTCACAACAGGAAAATCAAAAATTTCTTTGCAAATTTTGATAAAGCTAGTGTCGTTTAAGCACGAATATTTGCAAGGATATTATTGCAAATGGCTTTGAACAAAGATTCCAAGAAATCATATCTTATCAAACGTTCCTTTTTTGGGGGGGGTTTTTTGCTCTTTTTTAAATTTTATTTTCATTAATCAAACATTTGTAGGCCGTCTTCCAAGGGTAGTGAGATCGATGCAATCTGATGCCAAACTAAAACATTCACAGGGTAAATTTCCACAGGAAAAACGTAGGTAAAGAGGGAATCAGAGGCCTGGTTATGTGTGTAATAGAGGAAATGTGTGTAATAGAGGAAATTCTACTAAACGCAACCAAGGAGCAGATATTGGTGTTAAATAGAGCAACATATAAAGTTTATTGCCCGACTTAAGAGCCGTGTCTAGGACAAGCGTACTTACCTCTAAATCCAGATCTTTCCAAAACAGTAATGTCACGCCATTCGATTCTATTTCTATTGTTTGTGATCATTGTAGCTTCTCTTCCTATTGTTGCTGTTGGATTCATGTTTGCTTGTAATTTCGAACATCTGGTTCTTCTTGATTCATATGATGAATCGGAAGGTATTGAGGATATTTTTTTCTTCTTGTGTTTCTCCTTACTTTTGTTTATGCTAGGAGTACTCTTCATGAATAACATTGAGTTTCTGTAGTAGAAGTTTTGTTTCTGTTATTGTGACTATTTGCATTGTAGTTTTTTGGGGAGTTTTTTGTAGCTTCATCAATCGGTGAGTCGGAAACAGTGGTAGAGAGAAACACTCAGTTCTCGTTTCTCCTCACTGGAGAAGATATCTCTGTAATAATCTACTTTGCCACTAATGTAACACTTCGAAACAAAAATATTCGGAGATATCTGGAAGATACCTAGGTGCAACCAACACTTGGAAATCTAGTAACATTGCCATTCAAATTTTCTGACATTAGACTTAAATTCTATAACTTACCCGTGTTCCTTTACTATTCTTTTCTACCCTAGGCTCAAGGCCCGAAATTTTAGGGAGGGGGCCAGTAGATTAGATTGACTCAGTACGCAAATGGTACTTAATTTATCAACCCTGAAAGGATGAAAGGCAAAGTCGACCTCGGCGGAATTTGAACTCAGAACGTAAAGACTGACGAAATACCGCTAAACATTTTGCCCTGCGTGCTAACATTTCTGTCAGCTCCCCGCCTTCGTGTTCCTCTACTATGGTTTGGTCCCTGTTATGTGGCACATAGTTGTCTCTTACTTTTGTCACCCGAGATACTATATATAAAATTGGATCATCATAAATTCTTGGATGTCATGTGGTTGTGACTACTCTTCCAGCTTCTCGTTCGTTTTTACAAAGATTCTCCGCCCTTCTGTGCTGTTTCCTTTTTGTTAGACGTTCTACTGTTGTCCATATCTCTTTCATCTATTTTTCTAATCGCGCTTGAGTTAGACACTGCAAAGTACGTTCTTTACGATTGATGCAACTGTAAAGACTAGTCTTTGTTTTTAGTACTGCTCACCTCCGCCACACAAAGCATCCCAGGGAGACATTATATCCCACCTTTCAGGGTGTATAATGTCGTTCTTGTATTTTTCAATAGTTTCTGATTTCCCCTCGAGCCAGTGGAATGTCCGTTTGCTCACTATACAAATAAAAGATAAACTCTGCTCTCTAATCTCATCGTTATAGTCATGTTGTTGCTAATACTATTGCTATTTTTGTTCTTGTTGTTGCTAATACTATTGCTATTCTAGTTCTTGTTGTTGTTGCTGCTGCTGTTGTTGTTGCAAATAGCAGTGTAAATCTCGTTAGCATGTCTTTGCAGCAACGCCAATGTAATAGCGGTAGCATCTGCTTTCATAGTGACGTCAATGGTTTTAGTTGCTATGGCGGCAACATTGGTGGTTGTTAGCATGTTACTGTTGTTGTCATTTTTAATTATTGTGGATTCGCTACTTCTCTCTCTCCTTCCCTTTCTCTCTCTTTCTTTCTCTTTACATCATTTCTCTTGTCTTTCGCAACTGCTTCCATACGGACATTGTGATGTTATCATTGGAATCCATGTTTTTTTAATATAAAAGAAAAACAGAATCTTCTACAAAAAAAATAGCAAACGTTCAATGGTGATCCCGTTCTGTAGCAGGGACATCATAAAAGAAAAAAACTACACTCCTAAATTGTGAATCAATATCTACAAAATTGTAGACAAAAATATGTAAAGATTCCTTTTAGGATAAACATAACAAAACATTGAGTGAATGCAATAATAATAATAATAATAATAATAATAATAATAATAATGCCCAGAATGAATGCAATAATAATAATAAAGGTTTCAAATCTTGCCACAAGAGCAGCCATTTTGGGGGAGGGTAAGTCGATTACATCGATCCCAGTGTTTTACTGGTACTTAATTTATCGACCCTGAAAGGATGAAAAGAAAAGTTGACCTCGATGGAATTTGAACTCAGAACGTAGCGACGGGCGAAATACCGCTAAGCATTCCATCCAGCTCGCTGCCTTAAACAACAACAACAACAATAATAATAATAATAATAATAATAATAATAATAATAATAATAATAATAATAATAATAATAATAATACCAACTACTAAAAACTGAAGATACAAAATGTCTGATGAACTACCGACCAATAACGTCTCAACACCACCTGCAAAATTCTCACATCTATACTAATTGAAAGAATATACGCTTTCCTTGAACAGAACTTCACAAGCTCAAAAGGGTTGTAAACGAAATTCTTATGGGTGTAAAGACCATAAATAGATTGATTGTAAAGAATTGCCGGAGCAAGAACAAGAACCTGAATATGGCATGGATAGACAACAGGAAAGCGTCTGATAGTGTCCCACATAAATGGCTACTCAAGGCCCTCGAGATATACAAGATCTTTCCTGTCGTCTCCAAATTCTTACAAGATAGCAATCCCAAGTGGAACACACGTCTCTTTCCAAATCTTAGAAATGGGATGAGCCAATCCAAAACATCAACATCAAACGAGACATCTTCCAAGGTGAATCCTTCCTTCCATTATTTTTTGCATGGCACTGATCCCGCTCTGAAACGAACTGATTAACACTAAGTATGGGTACAAAATGCTTAATACTATAATAAACCATCAGTTTTATATGGACGATCTGAAGTTGTTTGCTAGGAATGACCAAAAGCTAGTAGGGCTTTTAGTAATTGTTAAAGAATTTAGCAATGACTGGATTTTGGCCTCGATAAATGTCATAAAAGCAATATTTGTAACAGGCAAGCTCAGACAAACAGTTTCCATTAAATTAGATACCGATGCTACCATCAAGGATCTTGACCCACAAGAAAGTTATAAATACCGAGGGATAAACGAAGTGGATGGTATACATCATGTTACTATAAAGGAAAAAATAAGAGTGGAGTTCTAAAGGGGTATAAGACTTGTACTGAAGACTGAACTCATCTCGAAAAATCGCATCGAAGCCATTAACACCGTGGCACTACTAGTACTCCAATACAGTTTGAACATCATTGACTGGACAGGAAGACGAGAAAAGACTGGACAAGAAGACGAGAAAAGACTGGACAAGAAGACGAGAAAAGACTGGACAAGAAGACGAGAAAAGACTGGACAAGAAGACGAGGAAAGACTGGACAAGAAGACGAGAAAAGACTGGACAAGAAGACGAGAAAAACATCCAAGGACTAGCCCCCCACTCCCACAAAACTGCTGTGGAGGCGCGTGCCTAGTGGTTAGAGTGTTGGACTCATGAGCTTAAGTTTGTTGTTTCAATTCCTGGACTAGGCGATGCGTTGTGTCCTTGAGGAAAACACTTCATTTCACGTTGCTCCAGTCCACTCAGCTGCCAAAATGAGTCATCCTACGACGGGCTGGCGCCCCGTCCAGGTGGGGAAGTCTGACAGAGACAAACAGCTGAAAGTTTGAAGTCACTGTCAAATTTTTCCTTGTAAAAGTTTGATATACATACATAAGTATATAAGTAATGTTCGTAGCCGCTTCAACATGGCTATTTGTTCAAACGAACTTTACTACGATTTTTTAACCTCCAGAGGGCAGCTCCTCTAGCTGGTTAATGATGCACAACTGCATCTAAGATATTGCGAGCAGGGGAGCAAATCCCTGTACGTGTTTGCGTGTGTACGCACATATATACATATATATATATATATATATATATATATATATATATATATATATATATACATAAATACATATATTTATACATAGAGTGTATAATTTTGAACAAATCACAATTATAACGAAGGGGCTATTAAAAACCCTTACATGCCTAGAAATAGCAGTCAAAAACGCTATAAAGCCACTATAACTACTCATATTATATCTTCTCAACTATAAAAACTGTCGACGAGCAACATGACATAAAAATTCAAAATCTAAATAAAAATAAATGGTTAGTCCTCTATTGCAATTTCGAAGTTAGGACCCAAAAGTAGATCCATTCTTCTGGCAGGTAAGAGTTTTTATGACCCTCTCAGTTATAATTGTGATTTATTCACAATTATATACTCTTCTTTTATGAAAAAAAATTTTAATTTTCATTGCCTGTTCTAGCCGCTGATACTCACATTTCAGTACTCACATTCAGTACTCTTCTTTCCCTCCACTTTTCACTTCACTGTGTCCCTGTCATTTTTTTTCGCCCCTGCCTAATTCTTTTGTCCCTCTGCCTCTACCCCTCTCTCTCTTCTCTTCCCACGTGACCGGTGTTCGGCCAAGCCTGATCTTTCTTTCTTGGCCGGCCGTTGTGCGTGCAACATCGTTATTCCCCACTGTGCTTGTGAAATCTTGTATTCCTGCTGTAAGGCCTTATTTCCACACACGCCAGCTTAATTTAATTCGTCCTTAGTCGAAAGATAACTGTTGTTGTGTCCTGTTTTATTATTTTTATTGTATTTGTGTAACATTGTTCATTGTTTTCCGTCCTTGTTTTTGTATACATTCGCTGCATTCTTCCAAGGAATCTAATGCTCTTAGCTTA
>NC_142936.1:23756543-23759043 GCF_046866305.1 Octopus bimaculoides | reverse complement strand
ATTGACTCTCCAACAACAACAACAATAGCAATAATAAGATTACATCCTCACCACAACAGCAACATCTCCTCCACCCCTCCATTCCCCTCCAAAAACAACAGCTTATGAAACAAATCGAAATAGCGAGAAATATCAGTCCAGTTAGAGAATGGTGCATAATCTATGGAAGACATACTGCTGTTGCTGCTACTGCTACTACTACTGCCACCACTACTGTTACTGCTTCTGCTATTAGTACTTAAACTACTACTACTAATTTTAATAATCATCATTTTCATGATGATGATGATGATGATGATGATGATGATGATGATCATAAATAAGGGTTCCGGGCGACAAATAACATGTCGAGTGGGGTGGGGAATTACTGCTGCTCCTGCTTCTGCTACTACTACTACTACTACTGCTGCTACTACTACCATTGATAGTTACTGGTGTCAATTGCGATTATTATCAGATGTTGTACGAGTGTTCTGTTACTGTCTGGTTTGGGTTTTATTGAATAAAATAAACAACCAAAACATTGGTGGAACTGCTGTTTACTACAGTTTAAGGACCGCCGTGGTGACACATGTAGTACTAAGACAGTCCTAGAAGACACAAAAAGCCTCATTGATTATTTAATACCGCTGATATTGAAATATGTCTCAATGCTGTATTAAATCCTTTTGTTTGCTTTTGTTTTGGGGGTTTTTTTAATTTTTAGTACCGATGAACCAACCTTGAAGCCCGGTGAAAGTTATTAAGTATATCTTTAGTATCATCCGACCGACAAGCCGAGTAGAGACTGTTAGTTTTATTTTTAATATTCTCGGACTGCGAAGGCCAATCAAGGTTACTAGTTACATATATATAGGAAATGCTTCGACACATTTTCGCTTACGGTATTCCACAGAATGGAACTATAGTAGAAACTACTTGCCCACGGTGCTACGCAAAAGAGCTCGATCCCAGAACCAGGTGTTTGCGAACTGAGTTTTTACATGCACCCAGAGACCTCTGCAGGTTTCCTCAAACTCTGTGACACCACTGAATGACAAATAATGCCAGAAATCGTTGTCTAGCGTGAGTCTGAAAAATTGTGAGGAATCGTGGTTTAGTGAGTCAAAGGATTTGATGTTTCTTCGCAGATGCTTCAGATTCTCCAGATTTTCGCTCGTTTGTTTCTTCTTACTGTTTGAATTACTTACTTTTCTATCAAACATTAGCGATCTTGTATTTCCTCAACCATCATTATCAGTTCCTTCATACGTGTTATACAATCACCCCATTTGACCCATCAAGCAAACATTTTGTTCCGCTCCTAATATCGTCACGCCACAAAAAGGCCAACAACGGTATCGTGAACTCTCGTTCGTCTCAGCAACGCTGTCTACTAATTTCGCGTGGTACAGTAATGCATGGAGTAATTTACAACTGCCACAGTATTTCCCATTAATGATACAAACCACTTTTCATTGGATAACCAAGACAGTGTCTTAAACAATTGCGTTATAGTTGATTAAACCGAACTCCAATATATTCGTAGAATTCAATTTCACAACCTCCAAGGTAGTCATGTGCCAAGTCAACTCCGGTGAGATCTGATCACAGAAAGCGAAATAAAACTAAACATTTTAATGTATCGTCTAAACGAGTTAGTGTGCCTTCAGGGTCATCGCTACGTCTCTTATTTCCCTTAATAACAACAGAAATTACAGGTCGGCCAGTACAGCAAGGTGTCGAAAAAGAGCAGGTTATGGCTTGGTAATATGTACCATGCTTTCGTTAATTGTTTTAGATGCCTATGTGAGGTCATGCTTGACCCGGTGGAACATCTAGGATGTGACTACTGGAGGGAGATAGGGCCTGACAGCAAACGACTAGTGCTCATTTATATCTGAGTGGACCGCAGCAACATAAAATGAAGTGCCTTGCCCAAGGATACAACGCGCTGTCCGGCCCATGAATTGAACCCATGACGTTATAATCATGAGCCGAACATCCTTAACTACTAGGTCATGCCCCTTCATTAATAACAATTACAATAGTGTCACTGTTGACACAACAAACAAGTCAGCTCGATCAGTAAACAAACTCAGATGTTTGATCAGCTACCACAATGTTATTTGTCTTGTTTGAACAGGAGGGATCCCAGGGCTCCATAACAACAACTAATTATGAACACTTAATACAAAGTAATGGAGAATAGTAATGAACTCGTTCACAATAGATTAATAAATATTCGACATACAAATAGTTTGTCCATTCAGACGGTTAACGCTTCGCACTTGCAACTGTTTTATTCGAAGCGAAGAAGTATTTTAGCAAACAACTCATAAAGACCTACATTGGGAAATAACACGTGATATTGCCAGAAATTTGATATATTTAAATCTAAAAACTCAGTTCTCAATTATATGACAGTGATAATAATATAAATATTCTTTAGATATATTACAATGTAAATAAATATATTATTTTAAGTGGTGTTATAAAACTACTGTATATAGTGGTGGCA
>NC_142936.1:23734043-23744043 GCF_046866305.1 Octopus bimaculoides | reverse complement strand
TATATATATATATATATATATATACGTATGTATGTACATATTGTATATAGGCAAATCAAAAATAAAAACCAAAACAGGATAAACAACAAAAGTCAAAAGGACATTCACAGGGAATGTATTAGATTGACGCTCAGAAAAGTTTAAGACGAAAAAAAAGTAAGGTGACGTATCGAGCATGGTTCTTTGTCAGAAAGAGGAAAGAAGGGAAAACTCCGGAGAGAAGGAAAAAGATAGTCCAAGAAAAATATGTGTGCCGTTACACGGCTGAAAAATAACTGGAAATTTATACGTATACATAGCTGAAAAATAACTGGTGTTACATTTTAACGCTCAGTGGCTAAGTTCAAATAAATGTAAAGTAGGTACCAAGTTGAGTAAGATCTCTTGTTGTTATAATTGATGGTAGATTAATTAATTTCAAAAGCTGAGTTAAAATCGTTGTATGCTAAACTTGGAAATGACTGGTGTTTAATCTATAGGGAGGGGAAGATATCTCTCGACTTCAAAGCACTGAAGTTGTTGAAGTAAACGCTAACACATTGATTCTGTGAGACAGTACAATCTCTGATAGACGATGTACAAATGATTGTATATCCATGTATATCCAGTAGAGAAACTCTTGTACTTCTTAGATTTAATATAGCCTTCTGTCTATGTGTGGTTTCAATCACAAGAGAAAGATGACTGCTTATTTCGAATACCAGTTCGTCCCGCTCATCCCATGCCATTTCTAAATAAATCCACTAGGTGTACTTGTCTCTCTTCCTCAACCTACCCTTACTGTGTCACTCCTTTCAGACCTTTGTTTTCAGTATGTATCCCCAAGAATTATCTTTGAAACCTTTCCCTGCATATTTACTCTTAGTGGAACGTAGGATCGTATATGAAGGCTTTATCTTTAACGGAGTGCTCAAGAAGTTAACAAGATAATGCGCCGAATATAACAATTAACAAGAAGTCCAGTAAAAATAATTGACACTGTAAAATCAAACTTGTGTCACAGGCACAGCGACCCAGGAGCTTCCCTGAAACTTTAAAGCGATTGAACTCCAGCAACTAAATCCGTAGCAGGTTTAACATCACCTGACACTTTGAATACCTTTACTGCATCCCGCTCTGATACATGCCGACCAGATCTTTGATCTGAGAATAACTTCCTCTTTTCCTCTAACAAGTCACGAAGATTCTGAGAAAGTTCATAAGAGTTACTTTTTCCTACTCTGAATAACCCCTTAAAAAAATACCGGAATTTTTTTGTCCAGACCAGATTTTCACCATATTCTAAGAAAACATGATCTCGCCAATATATATGTAGAGAGAAATAGAGAGAACGAAAGAGGAAACCTTAGTAATGCCATGGACACTGACATATCTTTGGCATTAATCAATCATTAAAAAAATAATCAAATATTCTTTATTACTGATGTTTCTCCTTTCTTAATCTATTTGACAGTAAACCAGTGTAGAGCGGTGGATGGCATTTAGAACTGTTCACATTTTACACAGTTGATTCTTTCTACTGTTATCTGAATGCTCTCCGGTTCATATTTTATCTTTCGTACTGACAATTACATGTCAGATATAACATGTAAGGGTTGGCACAGCGATTCTACAGCGAAGTATCAGAAATGTAGAGCACCAAAGTAAATCTATTTCAACAGTCGCTTCCACGTCTTTACGTTCTGAATTCAAATCACACATCACTAATTAATGGACATTTTAATTATCTTTCATCCATAAAGCAGCAGTAATATACCAATCTCTGTGAAATGTCTATATTCCTCAACCAAAATTACTCTCTGATTTAATTACGAAATCAATAAATATCATAGGCATGGCTGCGTAGTTAAGAAATACGCTTCGCAATCACATGATTTCGGGTTCAGTTCCACAGCACAGCACCTAGGGCAAGTGTCATATACTATAGCCATGGGACGACCAATGCCTTGTAAGTGAATTTAGTTACTGGAAACTATAAGGAAGCTCATAGTAAGTATATATGTATACACACACATATATATATATATATGACAAAAATGAGTAAAGAGAAATAATTCTGAGTGGCCAGTGGCATTTATATGAACAACATAGGCAGACGCAGGTATATTAAGTATCATACAACATACAACATAAATCAAAATCACCGCCGCCTGTAGAGGATCTGTTACAATTACCAAATGACAATTGAGAACAGCTCTATATGAGAAGGGGAGGCAACCTTAAGAATCCAAAATTGGCATACCATTAAAGAAAAGGACAGGCTTATAAGATAAAAGTACAATCGTAGACGCGTATGCCTCTCTCCAAAGGCGTCGTCAGCATGACAATTATTTTACCTAATCACCAGTGGCATGTGACATAGACAAATACAGATGTATCAAATACCATATTCTTTTACTCTTTTATTCTTTTACTTGTTTCAGTTATTTGACTGCGGTCATGCTGAGCATCACTTTTAGTCGAACGAATAGACCCCAGAACTTATTCTTTGTAAGCCTAGTACTTATTCTACCGGTCTCTTTTGCCGAACCGCTAAGTAAAAACACACCAACATCGGTTGTCAAGCGATGGTGGGTTGACAAGCACAGACATGCAAACATATATATATATATATATATATATATATATATATATGCATACACACGACGGGCTTCTTTCAGTGTCCGTCTACCAAATCGACTCAGCCCGGGGTTTTAGTAGAAGACACGTGCCCAAGGTGTCACGCAGTGGGACTGAACACAGAAACCATGTGGTTGGGAAGCAAGCTTCTTACCACACAGTCACGCCTGTGCCAGACAATATTAATACTTAAATTATTAAAATCATGAAGGCGGCGAGCCGGCAGAATCTTTAGCAGGCCGGGAAAATGCTTAGGAGCATTTCGTCCGTCTTTACGTTCTGAGTTCAAATTCCACCAAGGTCGACTTTGCCTTTCATCCTTTAGGGATCGATAAAATAAGTACCAGCTGAGTACTGGGGTCGATGTAACCGACTTATTCTTCCCCTGAAATTGCTGGCCTTGTGCCAAAATTTGAAAGCAGTTCATTGTGACCACACTGCCTCTAGAGGATTGTCACAGTTTTAAAACTGGCATTTAAGACCCGCTTCATTTCCAGCAGGTTAAGTGACCTTATAGTCGAGCCCTCGCTGGCTCAGCCAGTCTTTACTTACAGTTGTAGATAACAAGTCAGTAAGGGAATCTCTATGTTGTTGCCGCTCGATATGCTGAGAATAATTGTCTGAACATACATCATGCGTTTTAAAAAGAAAAAAACTCTATTGCCTTTAATACGGGAATCAAAGAACCTTTATCTTTTATGTCTCACTGATTTCACTGCTCTGTGGCCTTACTAGGGAACCACCTTGACGAACTTACTCAAACAAATTGACCTCAGCACTTATTTGTAAATCTGGTACTTATTCCATCGGTTTCAGTTACCGAACTGGTAAGTTACGAAGATGACCAACACCAGTTGTCAAGCGGTAGTAGGGAACAAACACAACACAAAGTACATACACACACACATACACACAGAGACACATACATACACACACACACACACACACACACACACACACACACACACACACACACACACATATATATATATATATATATATATATATATATATATATATATATATATATATACATATATATATATATATATATATACATATATATATATATATATATATATATATATATATATATATATATATATATATATATATATATATATATATATATATATATATATATATATATATACTTACACGTAAAATATAGGGTAGTGAGTTTTTTAGAAATTTCCCTACCAGTGGCCTAGCATGTATAAAACGTCAATAGACAACATATTCTCAATATAAAATAGTGTACATTTAAATACAAGAGAAAACTGCCTTCAACAGGTAGTTTTTACACGCTAGAAGAAGTAGTCAAAACGACCAAAACCACATTTAAGAGCAATCTTCAAATGGAATGAAAAATAAAAATTTTTACCTTGTTATTTTAATCCAGTCAGACCTAGGTTTCAAAATTTTTTTAGCAAATAAAATAATTTGCTAGGTGAATTTCTCATCAGTGACCGCGCCATAAAACTAGCATATAATTAAGAGACGAATAACACATGTCTCATCATTATACATTATAATTTTTCAAATTCACTGCGCAAGCGCAGTTTCAGTCGGCGGTAAATTTGAAAAATTATAATGTATAACGATGAGATATGTGTTATTCGTCTCTTAATTATATGTTAGTGTTATGGTGCAGTCACTGATGAGAAATTCGCCTAGAAAATTATTTTATTTGCTAAAAAAATTTTGAAACCTAGGTCTGACCGGATTAAAATAACAAGATAAAAGTTTTTATGTTTCGTTCCTTTTGAAGATTGCTCTTAAATGTGGTTTTGGTCGTTTTGACTACTTCTAGCATGTAAAAACTGCCTGTTGAAAGCAGTTTTCTTTTGTGTTTAAATGTACACTACTTTATATATACTTACATATATATATGCATACTTACATATGCGTGCGTGCAGGTGTATGTGTGTGTGTGTGTAGGGTGTTGCACTCACGATCGTGGTGCGTTGGGTTCTTGAGCAAAACACTTCATTTCACGTTACTCCAGTCCCCATTTTCGATCAGGGGAGATTGTTGGCCTACTCGCCTAACCAGCGGGGTAACGTCGTTCGAAGGCTAAAACGATGCAAAGCGCATTGTGACCAACGATGTGTAACAACTTATGATTGCCTGAGTTGTCACGTGATCACGTGGTCATGTGATCATATATACATACGACGGGCTTTTTTCAGATTCCGCTTACCAAATCCACTCACAAGGTTTTGATTGGCCCAAGCCTACAGTAGAAGACACTTGCCCAAAGTGCAACGCAGTGAGGCAAGCCCAAGATATGGAGCAGTTTTGATCATAAGTGAGTCAAATTGTGTTGCCTTAGAGCTGAGCAACAAAAAGAGTTGTAAAAGCCAGTCAGACAGATTATCTAAGATCCGGTAACTTTTACGGAATGTTTGATGTTAAATCTTCAGTGTTAGTATTTTGGTAATAATTAAGTACTTGTAACTATAATCACCGATGCAATTAACTAATTATCAAACGTCTACACAGTAATTTTGATAATGATATTGCCTTCATCAAGGAATTAATTGAAGCCATAAATCGAAATCTTGTAAATTTTTGAACCGTGAAAAAAATGTTAAAATTTGTCAAAATACCAATACTTGACTTAATCAATAATTGCTTTTTGATTACCATTAACACACTACACCTCTTCCCTTTGATTCAGGTACACACACAGACACACACATCGGTAGCCATTTTCACAACACATACATACATACATACATACATACATACATACATACAAGGGTATGCGAAAGTAAGACTGGAGACATCAACCATATTATTACCAACTGCGAGAGAATGTCTTTTAGATACAATTTTCGCATGATATATTATGCAGTGGTTAAAACAATCTGGAACAGAACAAGGAGAAAAGTAAGTACAAGCTGACAAAGTTAACTACATTATAACCGAGGGTTAAAAGAATATTGAGAATTTAAAATCACTTCTTTAACTTTCTAAATACATCTCAACGCTTCTAAAAGCAAACTTCGTTTGTCTATTTACGTTTGTCCTAATTTGAATTTAACATATGAGAACGTCTCATAAAGCGAGATTTATATATCTTAATTTGCAGAGGAGTTTGAAGTGGGTAGTTTAGCTTAATCGGTCGTCAAAGAATCGTGACGCGTAATCATGGGGATGTGAGTTCGTGTCCACAGCTAGCCACCTACACTTTTCTCTGCAAAATAGAGGTAGTTTATCCTGTTCAGGCTATATTATTAGCATTATTCTGCGATTGAGAATTTAAAATCACTTCTTTAACTTGTTAATTAAAATAGTTTTAATTTTTAAATGGAACTTAAAAGTTAAAACTGCCACGAAGTTAAAACAATCGGGTAGATATCGTTGTGTGGGACCACAAAGAAAATATATGCTTTGCTGTGGAAATCTGCTGCCTTCTGGACACCAATGTGGTCATAAGAATGTAGGAGAAAGAGAACGCTTATCGACCCTTGATAAGGGGTTTTCAAATCTAGTACCCAAGGTACACTTCCCGATTCATATCTGCTACCATTTGAGTAACATGGTACGTTCCAGCATGTCTGGAGCAATGTATGGGTCGTTGGGGGAAGGAATACAACTCTTCAGTTCATACTCTGTACCTAATCTCGACATCTGGGACAAAATAAAATCTACAATAATTCTAAATGTTTAATGGATGATGAAGAAAAAATGCTTTCCTTCATAAACTTACTACCAAGCAGGTGGCTGGTTAGAATTTACGTTTATCTATTATCTTTTACTTGTTTCAGTCACTAAGTTGCGTCCCTGCTGGGGCACCGCCTTCAAGAACTTTTAGTCGAATGAATCAACCCCAGTACTTATTTATTTTAAGCCTGGTACTTATTATATCCGTCGCGTTGCCGATTCGCTATGTTACGGGAACGTAAACACAACAGCACTGGTTGTCAAGTGGGGAACATCCTCAGACACAAAGACACACGCACGCACAAGCACACACGCACAAGCACACACGCACAAGTACACATACACGTACATACACACACACACACACACGCACGCACACACATATACATATTATTCTTTTACTTATTTCAGTCATTTGATTTCGGCCATGCTGATATATATATATATATATTATATTACTTCTCATAACCTCCAGATATATATATATATATATATATATATATATATATATATATATATATATATATATATAATATATATATATATATATATATATATATATATATATATATATATATATATATATATATATATATATATATATATATATATATATATATATATATATATATAGCAACGTTAAATCTATGAACGAGGTATTAACAGTAAATGCACGACAAGGTGAAGTATATTTGCCACTTAAATGTGGCTGACCCCTAAGGGTGGATGTTACTGTTGCTTTTAGCCCCAGGAGAACATCTCCTCCAGCTGGCTATCGACACACATCTATGTCCTGTCTGTATTTGCAAAGGGAAGTTATCTTTCCCATCTTGATCTGCGATACGTACGGACTCGAGTTTCTGGGTATATATATATACGGACTCGAGTTCTGGGTATATATATATATATATATATATATATATATATATATATATATATATATATATATATATCTTTCAATCTCTCCAGGATGATTCTTGTATGGATTTTGCTCGGAATGGAAAGCAAAGTAATTCCTCTCCACTTTTCCTCTCTTGTTTTAAGGAATTCCCAATAAGTTATGAATACCCCAATTGTAAAGTCAGTTATGTAATAATATGAAATTAGTTACCTGATAGTAAAAATTCTCAGAATATATAGAACTTAGGAGGAAATACTAATAAGGTATCTATACTAAAATCGTAAAGCATGTTTCGTAATAACAGGTTAATCAGATATGAAATAATAAAAATTCAAAGTAAATAACTTTGAAAAGGGCTTTTGTGCGTTCCCAGAGAATATTACCTTCAGCGGCGCTAGTGTTGGTATATTTGTGAATAAGTCACTAACCGAAATAAGTGGATCTACTGTTTAGGAAATTGCTATTTACTTGTTTAAGAGTTGTACTGGATAAATTGCGAAAATAACCCTAACAGTTAAAATACTAAGAAATAAGCATACTCAATTTGATTTAAACCAAATGATTTGGAAAAATGAATGGATTATTTCCCTTGGCTGTTAAAATCTGGGTGAAAGGGTTATTTCCCATGTGGCTGGCAAACTTCTTACCACACAGCCACGCCTGCGCTTCAAAATTAAAAGAGAAAAAGAAAATACACTTACACAGGGAAGGTAAGTTTTTCAAGCTAAGACAGAGACTGGCTAACGTAAACTTTACCTATACAATATGTCAGTGGAACAGTAAAATATGCAAGATTTTCTTGAAGTTAGGTATGTAATAATTAAAAGTGTTGTTATGCAAACTCCAATATGAACCTATTTTGTTTATTTGTTAGTTCTCTCCTTCAAGAAAGAATGTTAAAAAATTAAAGGATATACATACATACATACATACATACATACATACATACATACATGCATACATACATACATACAAACATATAAGCTTTATCGGCACAGTAAAATGAGATGAAAATAACTCAAGTGAGTCAATGGTGTTGATTTGATAATTAAGTTAACGGCTGATATACTGGAAGCCATATTCAAGAACTTCTTAATGAAATTTTCCTTTTACTTGAAGAAAGAAAACAACGCCCTTATGGTAAATATTAGCAGCTTTCAATGTAAAAGAGGTATAATTTCAATAAATTAAGAATTAATTTCTCAAATCGATTTATATGTTTAGAAGGACAATCTGAACTTTGCATATAAGGGACAACTATGGACATACTTCGGTTTATTAGACCTCGTCAGTAATATATAGTTTAACATGTGGAAAGATTTTTATCGCAATTTTTAAAAATATATCACAATTACGTCACTAGACATTTAACCATGTTTCTGTTAATGAAACAGCTGTTAAACACAATTAAAGTATGAACTATATCTGAAATTTATGCTTCTTGCTTTTATACTATATATATATATATATATATATATATATATATATATATATATATATATACAGTGTACATTTAAACATATCAGAGAGATGTCCATAATAGGACATCTATCCCGCTAGAAGGAGCAGTCTTTTGGTAAATGTTTTTATTTTTCATTCCCTTTTGAAATTATCCCTAATTGTGGTTTGAAGTTTTGACTGCTCCTTCTAGCGGGTTAGATGTCCTATTATGGACATCTCTCTGATGTGTTTAAATGTACACTGTATGTATTTATATGAATAATAATAGTCTATTGACTAGTTTTTTCTTCTCGCTAGACCACTGGTAGCAAAAAGAATTTCAAAATCTCTTTTGCTACCCTGAGATTTATTAATATACATATATATATACACACACACATTTGTGCTCTGTGTGTGTGTGTGTGTTTGTGTGTGTGTGTATGTCTGTGTGTGTGTATGTGTGTGTGTGTGTATGTGTGTGTGTGTGTCTGCACTGTGTAACTTCAGAAGCTAAGTTAACCTATTTATCCATAATAGAACCAAGAACACAAAGCGTCGGATCTTATATATTAACTTATATAATACTCTAACCTCTCTTCCATCAACTGAATTAATTTGAGAAAATACGAACACTATACGTTTCTTCTTTGTGATTTCCCTCACACAACATTGAGTTTTTATATTCAGGCAAAATAATCTATATACCAACTCCATTTTCAAGGCCCGAGGCTATATTGGAAGGCACTTGCCTACCGTTCCACACAGTGGGACTGAACCCAGAACCATGTGGTTGGCAAACTTCTTACCACACAGCCACGCCTGCGCCTCAAAATTAAAAGAGAAAAAGAAAATACACTTACACAGGGAAGGAAGATTTTTCAAGCTAAGAGTCTGTTTTTCTCAGTACAAAATAATCTGACAAACAATGTTGAAATTTTTTAATTAGTAGGTCGATTATTGAATTATTGTGTCGATTCATTCAACTTTGTCCTGCTTTAAACAAATTTAAGTCTGTGTCGACTAACGAAAACTATATTTGCCGAGAGTAGAGAGTGAGTTAATCCTTGACCATGGTTGAAATTTCATTCTCATCGAAATTAAGAATCGTCTGTAAAAGTTGAGAAGTCTGTTTATGAAAATAAACGGTTTATCCTTAAGATCAACACAGTACTTTAATATAAGTTACATAGCTATAAATTTGTAAAATTAAAGATACGCCATTTTTTCTCGGCCCAGATACTTCTCGTGGGCTCTTAAGCACTTGCAATTCAGTCGCTACTATTTAAAATGTCTCTTACTGTTCAAAGGCTGATTAAGATGTCTAACGGTGTAGCAGAGAATTTTCATGGCCTACAGTACGTATTTTCT
>NC_142936.1:23726543-23729043 GCF_046866305.1 Octopus bimaculoides | reverse complement strand
GTAAACACACCAACACTAGTTATCAAGCGGTGATGATGGACGTGTATGTGTGTGTGTGTGCGTGTAATATATATATATATATATATATATATATATATATATATATATATATATATATATATATATATATATATATATATATATATATATATATATATATATATATATATATATATAGGCACAGGAGTGGCTGTGTGTTAAGTAGCTTGCTTACCAACCGCATGGTTCTGGGTTCAGTCCCACTGTGTAGCACTTTGGGCAAGTGTCCAGCATGGCTGCAGTCAAATGACTGAAACAAGTAAAAGAATAAAAGAATAAAAGAATATATATATATATATATATAATAATACAAAGAATATATATACATGTATACACACATATATGTACATACTTACATCTACATGTGTATATATATGCATATCAGGGTACAGGACATTAGAACAATAAACTACAGACAACGGAACGAACACATAGGAAAACGGAAAGCTACTTGGAATATCCCTTCATCAGCTGTCTCTATTCTATCTAGACGTTTCGAAGATAAGACAGAACGTACTCTAGAATAGTCTCTTCCTGAGTAGTGGATCAACCCACTACACAGAGGATTCCAAGGTGGCAAACACAAACCAAGACAGGAAAAAATGGACAGTGAAAACAACATTCAAAAGCCGTACGGCCAAACGCAAATCTGAGGTAGAACGCTAGTAGTTCGTCTTGCCTTCACAGCGGCTGGAGTGAAAAGAAAGTTGACCACAGGTCACACGAGAGCAGAGAGGATGGTGGAGGGAGGAAGTTAAACAAGGAGGAAGGGACAGAAGGGTATAGCAGTGAAGTAGAGGCCAGGACAGAGGGATAGATAGGAAGATAGAGGAAGACAGATAGATAAATAGATAGAGAGGATGGTGGAGGGAGGAAGTGGAACAAGGAGGAAGGGACAGAAGGGTATAGCAGTGAAGTAGAGGCCAGGACAGAGGTATAGATAGAAAGATGGAGGAAGACAGATAGATAAATAGATAGAAAGATAGATAGATAGACAGATAGATAGATAGGTAGATAGAAAGATATATATATATATAGTAGTTTTGTCTCTCTTGAAATACTAAAGAGTAAATTTATTCAATAAAATCACCATTGGCTTCAACCACGGCCTCCAGACGACTTCAAAATCTCCTGCAACTCTTCTGGACGGTCTCCTTGTTTAAATTGGTGAATGCTGCCATAATCCTAGCCTTGAGTTCATCTTTGATGTTACAAAGAGTTTTGTTGGTATGTATATGTTATGTGTGTGCGTGTGTATACGTGCGTATGTGTATGTGCGTGTGCATGGGGTTGTGTGTGGGGTTGTGTGTGTGGAGTATATGTGCATTCCTCTCTGTGTGTGCGTGTATGTTCGTCTGTGTACGTGTAAGTATTAGTGTGTGTTGTGTGTGGGAGGTATATGTGCATTGATGTGTGTACGCGTGCATATATGTATGCGCGTGTGTGTGTATGTGTGTGTGTGTGTATGTGTGTATGAGTGTGTGTGTATGTGAGTGTTGCATGGGGTTGTTATGTAGAGGTATATGTGCGTTCTTGTGTGCGTGTGTGTGTGCGCGCGCGTTTATGCGCGTGTGTGTGTGTGTGATAATAGGAACCTGATCTCAGATAGCATGAACTCCCCAATTGATCCCCCTAAAACTCAAACTAATTCGATAAATGCCGATATATGTGCTAATAAAATGCATATAAAGGGTAAAGTAGAAAAGAAAAATAGTAAAAATAGTATTTATGGTAGCATCAATAATGATAAGGTTAATAATAAGCTTAATAGTGGTAATAATAATTATACTGTTAAGTTAGGTAAAGTTTCAAGCATAAATACAAATAAAAATAAAAACGGAAATGGCTTCCCATGTTGCAATCATAGTCAAACAGCACAACACAATAGTCGCCTTAATAACGGTAATAATAATAAATACGAACATAATTACAATGTTAAGATGATTAAAGTTTCAGATTTGAATGAAAATAAAAATAATAATAGAAATGGCTTTACATATTGCAATCATAGTCAAACAACACAATACAAGGCAGCTTTTAATACTAGATCTAGGATTCATCAGGTTGTTTGGTTTGCCCCACCCTTTTCATTAAGAGTGAAAGGTCTACCAAAATTGTTCTTTAAATTATTAAAAGAAAACTTCCCAAACAACATAAATATTACTCAATATGCAATAAATCCTCTATAAAATTAGCTTATTCGGTAACTCCTAACCTCTGGTCTATTATCGCTTTAATGAATAAGAAAATAAAATCTGTAAATGATAGAATTGATAACAATATATTTAGTAAAAGCATTAAACCTGATAAAGGGAAAGTTAGTAATAAGAATGTTGATAATAATAAAAACAACACACCTTATGAAACAAAATATGTAAAAAAATATAGGATTGGCAGATAACATAAAGGTAATAATAAAATGAATAAATCTAAAATTAACACGAATAAAAGTACAAATAGT
>NC_142936.1:23709043-23721543 GCF_046866305.1 Octopus bimaculoides | reverse complement strand
CACTGCAAGTATGTAAATCTGAGAAGAAATTTAGAACGACGTATGTAATTTACAAATTTTAGTGAAAGTGAAAGTGAAAGTTGCAAACTTCACAATTCCAACAATTACACTGGTCAGACAAGTAAAACACTTTCTGATAAAACCCTCTTGAATTATAAAACAAGACCCAATTGCAGTACACAACACCACATACTATAAAACAAAACTAGATAGAAAAACATTGATAGAAAATACTTCCATACTATATAGAATTCCCTACAAAAATAGAAAAACTAATTTGAAAGCAATATTAATATTGCGGCACAAGGTTATAATTAACATACAATTTACATACGTCACAACCACAAATCCTATGACAGAGCATTAACGCGCTAACAGTCAATTTCTGAAGGAAAAATTTGTATACGTATTAGGCGTCCATACAAAAAGGGCAACACAGAAACCAAAACGACTCTCTATTCTGAGCCTGTGGTAGCATGAAAACGCTAATGAAAATGAATTTGGGAAATTTATTGTTTCCAAACGACATATAACAATCTGGTTCGCAGATACGAAATGTCATTAACATAAAAAATTTAATTAGAACATAGTCGTTTTTTCAGTATAACATGTTATGAAGAAAAGCTTTACTCCATACCTGCAAAGATAAATATTAATTAGATTAAATGTACACAAAGCAACGATGATTAAAATAAAGCTGTGCACATTTATAGTTAATACTTTCGTGTAAACGTAAACGTGGCAAGACCTTTCCTGCGGTGTGGCTCTCGAAAGAGAAACTCTTAAAGACAATGCGTGAGCACACACGGAGCTGGATTGTGAATGACATCATCGGACCGAAGGGCACGTGTTTCTACGTGTGTTTTTTTTCAACACCGAATCCACGCGTGTTTATATATTGCACCAAGCACACAGACGCACGCACACACATGCGCGCGCGCACGCACACACACACACACACACACACACACACACACACGTTAGAAGTGAGATCGACATTCCAGCAACAGAAGATGCATTAAAGAGAATTTCTTAGACTGCGTGGTTGGATGGGAAGCTGGTGGCGCCTTACTGTCTAGCCGGTCTTTGAAGGTACTTGCGGGCGAGGATGTGTATGTTATGTACGTATGTATGTATGTATGTGTGTGTGTGTGTGTGTGTATATATATATATATATATATATATATATATATATATAGACTTTACACCTTATCTATAGCCTCTGAATTCAATACTGACATTACTTCGTGCTTTTTATTTTATTAGCATACCTCTTACTGTTAAAATATTGGTTAAACTAATATTGATATCTGTAAAACAATACTGATGCTCTATTTAGACTAAAGGAAAAGCCCTGTTTGACCTATATACCTAGGGTTTAATTCCTCAACATTTTGATAGTAGTAAAATACCCCAACCTATAAGAGTGTTTGCCACTCTGACCAGAGAATCTTTTATAACCATATCTTTTATAGCCTTGTCCATGCATAATGTTTACACCTTCCCTTTCCTTAGAAGTGATTGTCCCTCATACTATTACTACTAGATAAGAGACAATAAAATCAGAGACAGTTTAGAATTTTTGCCTAGAACCAATTACTAGCCTGATAGACTTGGCTATGTCAAGATGGATTTTTATGTATTCTTCCTCCCACTTGGTTTTGAAATGTTGCCACAATTATAATATGTCTATTCTACTGTGATTTTCTGCATTTTCCTGCAGCTGAAGATTGCTCTACATATTGCAGTTAATGTAATGCTCGCATTACTTAAATAAATGGAGTAGCATGAAACGTGCGTACTGCAATCATCTTTGAAATCCGTGTTGCTTATTTTGATTTTATATTCGTCGAAACGCCGGTGTTAAAACGTGGGTAGCTGATGAAGTAGAATGTTCTCTATGTGGCTTGTGTGTTTTCTCGTCTACGTTTGTTTGCAATGTCCTGTACCCAGATATGCACCTATACATACAGGTGGATGTCGGTATGCACATACCTGTACGTATATATGCATATACTCGTTTACTATTTGTTTATATATATATATATATATATATATGTATGTATATACAAGATGTATGAATGCGTAGATATAGTGTCTGGTGCCTCTTCGTATGTATCTGCTTCACGTGGGTGCTTTTTTTCATCTGGTGAGTTCACGTGCTTGTGCATGCGAGATGACAAATGTATGCTACTGTGGTCGCAACAGCGCTGTGGGTGGAGGATAGAATTTGGCTTTGGATTGAGGTTTGACGGTGTTAGAGGGGGGGGGAAGTTTGATTGTGTTCGGGGGACAAAAGAAAAAGAGGAAAAGCATATGTACGTAGATGTATGTGTGTGTGTGTGCACACCCACGTATATGGAGGCGGGCGTGGGGAGTTACAAGGTGTACATAAGGTTGGAAGGTCAACCTGGTTTTGCGTAGTGATCGGTGGTTAGGAACAGTCTTTGGTTATAGGGAAGCGAGTGTTGAGATGTAGTCAATGTTAAGGTGGTATATCTTGGTTGTCAGCGGCCAGTGGTTTGAACTTCACCAGGAGAGCATACATCTGATGGAAGCAATAAGTTCGTATTTTCCTGATGATAGATACTACAGATTTGTGGAGAATATGCTGTCTTTCGCGGAAACAGAGCTGGCAGTTGCAGGCACCGAATGAGTAACATAGGGCCCTGTCGATGATGGTCTGTTCAATGTTTGGGGTTTCATTCCGGAGGTCGCAAAGTCCCCAGAGGAAACGAGACAAAGAGGTGGAATTCTCTCTGTCCTTGCATCTAAGCATATGCTGCATGTGCCTTCTATTGAAACCATTGACCGTCATGTTTGTGTAGTGCCTTTCGATGACATCGGATGGGGTGAGGATTGCTCTATAGATCCTTCTGGAAGGTAGCTGCTAGGGTTTCCGCAATTACAGGTTGGGGTTGGAGGTTGTGTGGGTGCATATTTGCCTCTGTTGTAGCGTGCAGTGCAAGAAACAATTTTTTATCTAAGCAGAAGTAGCTCACCTTTACTTTATGTGGCTTGAAAAGATTAGGTAAAATGGAGGATTGAACCTGATTAGCTTTCTCTTTCTGGTTGTGGGGTTGAGGCTGGGAATACTCCATACATGCTAACTTCTAAGAAAATCTATTCTTCACCAATGCACCATTGTTGTAGGGGTTGGCGTCTCTGTTGAAGCATTCTCTATCGGCTGAAAGCTTATATAAGTTTCTGTTAACACCTGAAAATGGGTCTCTAATAACAACGGGTAGATGATTCGAGCTTCTGTGGATGTACCCAGTTTCCTCCTTGGGCTTCCTGTAAGGGTAGTTCTTGTCCATTTTCAGGTGTAGGGTCACGTCTACGTCGTCGGCCATGATCTAGTTTCTGGTAACCGCTATGGACAAGTTAAATTTTTAAAATATTTTTATCAGGTCCTTCCTAAACTTGTCTATGACATGATCATTCATATGGCTTGAGATTGCCAGGCCGTCGTCCTATAACATATAAGGGTGTATGCATGTGTATATGTATAGATAGATAGATAGATAGATAGATAGATAGATAGATAGATAGATAGATAGATTCAGTTGAATATATATATATATATATATATATACTACATATATATATACTTAAATTAGGTACTTAATTGAATTAGGTACTTAAATTGAGGCGCCTCTTTAGGTCGGAATAATATACACACACAGCAATATTATGTAAATATCTTTTCTACTCTAGGCACAAGGCCTGAAATTTTGGGGGAAGGGGTCAGTCGATTAGATTGACCCCAGTAAAGACAGACGAAATACCGCTAAGCATTTCGTTCAGCAGTATTTCGCCTGTTTTTACGTTCTGAGTTCAAATTCCGCCGAGGTCGACTTTGCCTTTCATCCTTTCGAGGTCGCTGAATTAAGTATCAGTAATGGGGTCAATCGAATCGACTGACCCCCTCCCCAAAACTTTCGGGCCTTGTGCCTAGAGTAGAAAAGAATATTACATAAATATCAGACTTGGTACATAAGTACTGGCCGAACGATATTCTTGCAGTGTATGTAGACAATTAGACCCAGCTGAGTGAAGAAATCAGCTGTTGAGCTATTTAGATATGTACATTATATCGAATGTACGGTCCATAATATTTACGAAGGGCAGATTCCGTGACAAGTGAATGAAATATTAATGAGTAACAGTAGAGGTACAGATGTCAATCCATCACGGCCGTTTCTAACGACTCCGTTAATTGATTAATGAAAACATTGTATGTGTGTGTGTGTGTGTATATATATATATATATATATATATATATATATATATATATATATATATATATGTATATATATATGAAAGAAGGTTTGAAAATGCACTTATTTTAAAGATATTTATTTACTTAACCGGTTTCACTTTTTTAGAAAAAGATTATCAAAAGTCTTTGAGAATAATAAAAAATGTTAAAAAACAGTTTGAGTATTAAAATGCATATATACATTCTTTGATGATAATAAGAGGAATATATTTAAAGTATAAAGTTTTGTATGAACTTTGTAGTGTTACATACTGATTATCACACATTCTCTGATAATAAGATGAAAATGTTAAAAACAGTGTAAGTATGAAAATACATATATGGAAAAATACATATACATATTCTTTGATAATAATAGAAAATGTTAGAAACAGTTTAAGTATCAAAATACATATATACATTCTTTGATAATAATAATAAGAATATGTTTGAAACAGTTTACAGCGTTGTTAT
Organism: Octopus bimaculoides; assembly: GCF_046866305.1. Classification (NCBI taxonomy): domain Eukaryota; kingdom Metazoa; phylum Mollusca; class Cephalopoda; order Octopoda; family Octopodidae; genus Octopus; species Octopus bimaculoides. The sequence goes on along the minus strand of NC_142936.1, from coordinate 23,716,808 downwards.
AACAAAAAGGATTTGGTAAAATATGTATATATATACCCAGGAAATATATTTAAGAGTTCGCAAAAAGTTGAGGAGGAACTGACCTGGCTTTTTTCTCTTGTGTGTATTGAGGGAATGTTTTGCTGTCTTAAGAGACAGTATGACTGGCTAGCTGGGGTGGGAGGAAGGAAGAGTTAAAAGGGATTTTTATTTTTGGTTGGTCTTTGAGCTAGTCTGGCATGGTTCACTGGTTTTTGGGAGTACCCATATATGCATATATATATATATATATATATATATATATATATATATATAGTACCCATATATGCATATATATATATATATATATATATATATATATATATATATATAATTGGTCACATATATAGTGAATGTTTATATGCCGAAATTTACTGCAGTAAGCCCCTAGAGAACCCTCCCGATACAATGCGAAGTGTTAAAGAACACCTGAATGTCACAGACCCTGCGAGACAACTCGCCTCGGAATCACCGAGAATTGTAAGATACTGATATTTCGCCATTATTGTCGGTTATGATCCGAATACATGGCATTAATAAACCACAATAATGGTTGCCAATATCAGTATCTTATCATTCTCGGTGATTCCGAGGCGAGTTGTCTCGCCTGGTCTGTGACATTCAGGAGCTTTCTAACAACCAGCGTTGCATAGCGGACCTTCCCTAAATGCTTCCTTAGACGTAGCAAAATTTAGCGCAGGAGTGGCTGTGTGGTAAGAAGCTTGCTTCTCTGCGCATGCGTTGGTCAGTGTTTTTTTTATTGCACTGCTAGGAGTCATGACACCAACGTTGTGAATTATTGAACAAGTGAAGCACAACTACAAGGTAAGACATTCGTTTTGGGGGGATTCAGTAGAGGTTTGTTGCTCGTGTTTAATTATTTTGTCGACCAAGAAATCTCCACTGAATTCCGGGCATTTGTCTGCCTGTAGCTGTGTTTAAAGTATCACTTAGAGGTGAGAAGTGTTTTGAGGGCGTATCCCTCCTCCTATAATTGTGCTTATTTTTTACCATTTTTTTGGTGAAATTGTTGTGTGACTGTTTTGTGCCCTGGATTACCAAGAGGATTACCGACCTGGCCAGGAGTACCAGGACGGCCAGAATAGTTTGCTGTGTTTTTGAACAGTTTCTTGTCTTCTTCCTTCCTTCCTGCATTTTTTTTTTTAACTCTGAGAACTTCTGTTTTTTGTGAACATTTGTTTTAAAAAAACATGGCAAAAAAGATAAACAACACTACGTTAGAGTGGGAGATTGTCCCACCCAAACAGTGAATGGAAGACTTTGAAGAGAGGACGGTGGTGTTAAGGACTTACTCAAAGTCGCTCAACACCATCGCCCTCTTTCAAGACACAAATTGAAAAAAGAGTTGGCAGAGTATTTGCCAACTATTAAATTCATCTCCAGGGGCGTCAAATATGCAACGGTGTGGTTGCTATTTGACACCCCTGAGGAGGTTCGCAAATTTGCGAGCCAGCCCTTAGAGGGCAAAGAGATTTTGCTTCTTCCCACGTATTTTGAGAAGTTGATAAGAGCTTGGGTCTGCGGGTTGCCATCCGGGATAGAACCCGAGTGGATAGAGGACACTATCCGCCGGGGTCTGAGTGACAGCGGATCCAAGCTGCTTAATGTTAAAATTTTGCCACCGGCTGATTGCGTTCGATCAAAAGCTGTTTTGACCCTATGGACCCAATCAGCTAAGAATCTGGTTTTTTCCAGATTTTTTTTTAATGGCCGGTTGTAGGTACCCGGTGATTCTTGTGCCTGGAACCAGGCCACCTCAAAAAGAACTGTCCCTAGGACTAGAGTAGGGTCCTGAAACAGTTGGTTGTGGAAAAGCCCACTCCTCCTCCTCCGGAGGGAGAGATGGAGGTAGTTGAGGAGGTAGAGACCTCCCAAAAAAAAGGGGGGAAAGGAAGAAGGTGGGCAAAAATGGTTGCTCACCGTAGGACCCTAAAGCTGTGGGAGGGAGGGATGATCCTCCGGTTAAAGCAGAGGAACCACTCCCTTCCGTATCAAAGACAAGAAAAAAGAAGAAAAAGAATGGGACAGTGCCGGCGGTTAGCAGTACACTGCCGGCATTTCACGAAACCTCGTTGGTGGGAATTGTGTCACCGACGGAGGAAACTGTGGCCCCTCCCAGTATAATAAATGAGGAATTTGTGATCTTCTTTCTTAAGGGAGGGACCATAGAGAACTTTGTGAGGAATCTGGAAGGTCGGGAACAGGGAGGCCTAACCTGCATTGAAAGCCCGGATTGGCTTTCAATGCAGGAAAATTATTTCTGCAGGGTGATAGATTCCTTTACCAAGGATGAATACAATTATCTCTTATGGGACACCGGCTTGCGACTGCAGGCTTGCCTGCAGGCGGCAAGAGACTTAATCGGGGAGGTAGAGTAAGAGGTCTTAGTGCCTCGATTCGAACTTGGAGATTGGTAAGAGGCTTAGCGCCTCAAGCTGAATATATTTGCTGAACTTTTTTTGATTGGTAAGAGGCTCAGCGCCTCAATTTGTAATTGTTGTAAGAGGTTCAACACCTCGTTTGTGTTTTTAAAAAAGAACAATGTTATCGGGAAGTAACAATCGGTGGGCGTTGGCTACTTCTCCCACCAAATATCTCTTTTTTCATTCCATCATCATCATTGTGTCTGTGTCCAGCCCACAAAGCTTCCATCTGTATTATGCCTTTATGGCAAATGTAATGAAATAAAGAAGCTTGCTTCCCAACCACATGGTTCTGGGTTCAGTCACACTACGTGGCACCTTGGACAAGTGTCTTCTACAATAACTTCGGGCCGATTAAAGCTTTGTGAGTGGATTTGGTAGACGGAAACTGAAAGAAGCCGGTCGTATATATATGTATGTATGTATGTATGTATATGTATGTATTTGTTATTTGTGTCTGTGTTTGTCCCCGCTCCCACTATCGCTTGACAACCAATATTGATGTGTTTACGACCTCGTAACTTAGCGGTTCGGGAAAAAGAAACCGATCGAATAAGTACTAGGCTTACAAAGAATAAGTCCTGAGTCGATTTGTTCGACTTAAGGTGGTGTTCCAGCATGGCCGCAGTCAAATGGTTGAAACAAGTAAAAGAATAAAAGAATAAACAATGCACATACGCTATGTCTGTGTGACCGATAATATCTGCTTCTAATTCGTAATTTAATGTGTGTATGTGTGTGTGTGTGTGTGTGTGTGTGTGTGTGTGTGTGTGTGTGCATTTTTATGGACTCATTCATTCATTCAGCAGCTGGAAGAACACTTCCGTCTACTTCTCTTCCTCCTAGTACCATTTATTCGATGCTGACTATTTTAAGGTCTTCTCTCTATTCGCAAAGCCTGCAGACTGGCGATGGTGCATTTTAGCTACTCCATCAATATTTGACTCGGAACACTGAAAGGCGAAACAAATACCACATGTTATCTGGTTCCACCCTCTTACAGTTCCACTGCCTTAGATTGGCATTTTTATCGAATCCGAAAGGCTGAAAAGCAAACATGACATATAGGTTGTTTTTTTTTTCTTCACAATCACTTTTTCGTCTGTCTCACACCTCTTTGTAGAGTATTCTATACGTTTCCGCTGGTCAAAAAGCGTTAAACTATTACAATATTTGTTAAAACTTATCTCTCCTCTGTTTATTTTCCTTTCTGTTTTTGTTCATTGTTTTCATTACACACGCGCGCACACGTGTGTATGTGTGTGTGAGTGTATTTTTGTTAGGCATACACATATACAAACATACATATATACATATACACACGTGTGTGTTGGATGTGGTAGGGGTGAGAAAGAAAAAATTCTAATCGATTATTTCATTTATATACATATATATACTATCGGCCAGGTTTAATATATTTGCATATTTTAGCTTTGCAGTTACTATCATCATCATTATTATTACTACTTGCATATAACTCTTTTTTTTTTTTAAGTCAAACATTCTAGTTCCAAAACTAACAACAGAAGCTGTTTGGAGATATTTTATTGATGCCCACGCATACGTATTCGTATAATTACAATGTAAATGAAATAGTACATATGACTTTGTAAAAGTATCTATGTACATTCATGTCTGATTCACAAACAAAACTGCTAAATCATATGTAAAATTAAATTTTAAAAAATTCCTATAAAAGTAACTACGCTGAAATATTTCATTATTTAAATATATGTAAATGCCATTCTATTTAATAGTATGTAATAAAACGTTTATATCAATACAACATAAAGAGGAAATAATTACATACCTGTTTAGCTATTATAGTATCTGTTTTATGCAGAATTGTTCTCCCTGCTACGTATTTTTACTAAGCGCACATAAAAAGCATTTTTTTCCTTGTGCAATTTCTTTATCTATAGATATATTCGTATGAATTGTGTATTTTCATAAATAGCCATCTAAGTAAATGTTATCTTTATATTCTACTATCTAGATTTAACTATATGCAGTTCTTTTATGTACTGTTACAGCTATAAAATATCGTATTTTTCTAGAAGCGTCACTTAGTTTCAGAATATAACATATACTCAGTTATGAGCATCTTCACAAGATGCTCGTATATATATGCTTATAGTATATATATGCATATGTATGTGTCTATACACACACACACACATATGTATGTATGTATGTATTAGTTGATTTACCACACGCGATAAATTACAGGACTCAATACAAATGTAGAGTATTCTTTAATACACACATGCAAAATGAACACGCACGTATACCCTCAGTGTTTTTAAAGACACTAATTAAAAATGTTACATGAAGGTATTACTTTAAAACATTACTCAGACAATATAACTTTGTTCATGTGAAATTTAAGATGTTTATAATATTACTACGATAACTAGAAACGAAATTTTTAAAAAACGTGAGTTTGAAGCAACTGCTTTTGCACGTGTCGTTCACAAAGGTTTTTAAGCAACAGAACATAAATATAGAACTGTAGAATATAAGGATAAGCGTCTTCTTTAAACTAGTCGCAACAGCTGATGATCGGGAACGAGTAACTCTGAGTACTGGAAATTGGAGCCTTTCAGTTATAATATGTGTTTGCCAACCTAGTCATGGGATATCTAGTAATTAGTCGTAAGGTACCAGACAAATACGGCAACCCATTCTCCCTCTACATAGAAAATAACTGGAAGAGATTCTTGCATGACTGTTTCATTCTTTGGCATGAAAGTATAGAGAGACTTAAAGAATTTCAAGCACTTATAAATGGACTTGATGTAAACATTCAATTCACGATGGAATATAGCCATCAGCAACTTCCCTTCCTCAACATCCTCATTAAGAAATCTAACAACGTAATAGAAACAGATATATACTATAAATTCAGGGACTCCAAGCAATATCTACCGTTCAACTCATGCCACCCCAGACACACTAGAATGAATATCCTCTTCAACCTAGCAAAAAGGATCTGTACTATAGTTTCTAATGCAAGCACCAGGGACACACGACTACATGAACTAAAGGATACACTCATCACTAGGAACTATCCACCTTCACTAATTGACATATACTTTCAACGTGCCTTACAACTCAACATCCATGAACTCAGGCATCCCAAATTAAAGACGGATTTACAACTAAAAGCCCAACCATACATCTCCACACACAATCCTCTTAACAATGAAGCCTTCGACACCATCCTTCAAAACATTTCCCTGCTAAAAAAGGACCACATAAAAAGCAAGAGACAGCCCAAATCTATGAAAAGTCTCCTAACACAAGCCCGAATACGCTCAACGACACAGAAACCGTCAGTAAAAAAATGCGGAAGATCCAAATGTGAGATATGCACCAATTTAATTGAGGGATCAGAGTTCTCCTACAAACAGAGACAACGTTTCACAGTGAAAAGCAGCTTCAGATGTGCTTCAGAGAACTTGATGTACGCACTAACCTGCTCTGGGTGTCAAGAGCAATACATTGTCCAAACAAAAAATAATCTACGTCAAAGAATGGCTCTGCACAGATCCCAGATCAAAATTCCGAAAAACAGAAAAATAGCATTCAGCCAACGCATCGACATTTGCACCAGTAACAAAAATCCAGTAACAAAAAAAGAATTTTTCCCCTCTATCAATTTAGGGACGATACAACCTGTAACCAACGAATTAGTAAAGAGACTCTCTTTATTACAAAATACAGACCCCTTTTGAATGCATCTACAACAAATAACATATCCACCACGACCTTAGACTAACACACACGCAAATATTAAAAACGATACATTGAAAAGAGATACCCAGGAATCCATTCAAAACATTCCCAATCACTACTATCATCCACAACGAGCCACTTTTAGGGCACTTGACCATTTAACATCCTACTACTATCATACCACACCCGCATTCTTTTATTATTTTTTCTCTTCTCCTTCTTCTTCTTCTTTTTCTCCTTCTCCTTCTTCTCCTTCTCCTTCTTCTTCTTCTTCTTCTTCTTCTTCCTTCTTCTTCTTCGTCTTCTTCTCCCCCACCTCCTTCCTTACTTTATTACTACTACTGCTGCTTAGAATAACCCCCACGCAAATATTGACCATTTAACATCCTACTACTATCATACCACACCCGCATTCTTTTATTTTTTTCTTTTCCTTTTCCTTCTCCTTCTTCTTCTCCTTTTCCTTCTTCTTCTTCTTCTTCTTCGTCTTCTTCTTCTCTACCACCCCCTTTCTTTACTACTACTGCTGCTTAAACAATCAAAGACAAGAATTCATAACTACCTCGAACCCACAGGCAGAAACAAGGAAAATGTCCCTTGTATTTGAATACTATGGAAATATTTTTTTTAAACTTTTCATTTAATTTTTCCACAATTTGTTTTCCATACTTAGAGCTGAAAAAGTTTCAATGAACGAAACAAGTACTAAAATGTTTTTCATGATAAAATTATTTTAGTATTTTCTACTTTGGCTTATTTTCCTTTCTCTCTCTCTCTCTCTCTCTCTCTCTCTCTCTCTCTCTCTCTCCACGTTAGTGGTCAACGTCATATATAAATAAATATATATATATATATATATATATATATATATATATATATATACTTTTATTTTTCAAAATTAAAAGAAACTAAGTTCTATTTTAATCTAAAATATACTCTCCTTCTAATCTATCTGGTAGACTTGCAAGGTCCTCTTCCAAAATTCACTTGTCTCTGACGAAAAATACTCTGACTTCGTTTACAGAATTCATATTTTTTCCGTCCAAATGATTTTGAAGACTCTGGAATAAATGATAATCACATTCTCTGTTAACTTTACCAGCCTATATAATGTAGTTCTCATCGTTGTTCTTTTCTAGGTTCAAACATTTCAAGCGTGTATTGAACAACGAGCTTTTCTCGCTAAAAATTATACACAATATGTCTATTGTATTTTTTAAAGCTTATGTCAGGAGGTTTTTTCGGGAGTACGTAATTGCTGTAGCGTTCATGTTCCCCTGCTGCCAGTTTCCTTATAATTAGGTGCGTTTTCATATCGTCGTCCCAATCTTTGCGCTCTTTATTGAAGATCTGTTCGTATCTTCTATAGTACGCCTCGACGGTAACTCCTTCGACTGGTTCATACTTAAATTTTGTTATCGAGTTCGCAATATAATCTGGCCAGAACATCTTTTCGGCATTTTCTGACGATTTACTATTCATTAATTACAGCATTTATTGCTGTAATAGTGATTGTTGTTGTTGTTGCTTCTGCTGTTATTCTTACAGTTGTAGCTGCTGTTGTT
>NC_142936.1:23691543-23699043 GCF_046866305.1 Octopus bimaculoides | reverse complement strand
AGTTATTAGTGTCTCAGAGAGAAGGTTTATTTGTTAGCAAAACAAGCAGAGGATACAAACGAGACAACAGGAATTCCACCTATACCACTTAAATTGATTACAAAAATTATTTTCATGAGATTAACCAGCATAACTCCATGCGGTGTCTGCAACTGTTATCAATATTTGAAGATAGAATAATTGAGAAGCCATCACAGAGATAAATTACACCCACCCACCCCCGAAGAGTCTGATAACTTTCTTTTGTTGTCCACCTTTTTATATACTGTTGGTAAAAAAAAGTTCCAGAACATTCTGTAAACTGTTTGGCAGCAAGATTTCTACTCACAAATCGATCTAATTTACCGATCCACAATTGCCTGAGCTTAATTACTTTTATGGCATCCGTGATCTGAAGCTGAGAAGTATGAGTCCGATGGTTCAAAACACACTGTCATCTCGCTATGCCATTTTTTCAACCATTTTCTGAAGTTCTTCATTGACGTTTAGCACTGATTTTCTTGTTATTTTCCCAAGATATAATATTACATTATAGAAGCGGTCACTCGAGGGAGGAATAAAAAGTTTATTAATGTTTTTATAGGAAAGAATTAATTGCATCTGGTTATATCGTAAAGACAGACTTTTAGCTGTTTATAAATTGATTAAATTAACGTGGTCGGTTTATGTGATTTTGTCATGTCAGTCTAGCAAATGTCGAGATGATGTATCACATTCTCCTATCTTTTTTCTCTGTGTTTGCGTATTAATTATACTAAAACACTGTGTGTGAGTAGTAGTATAAATAGTATTTGCATTTGAGTGGAGTAATGCTTTGACTGTTTATTGTTTAATACTAATTTGTTTAACTAGACTGGTCTAATCTATTGATTAGTTCACTGTTCGGTTTTCCAAAAAAGAGTTTCAACAGCATTTTTCAATGAGAAATACCATTGCAAGACCAGTACAGTAGAGGACCGTGTTTTGTGGTGTGGTAGATACGGAATCGTGGAAGAAAAGTATACTTATTTTAAGTCTGGTTACAACCGTTATAGGTGCTGACGTGGTTGTGTAGTAAGAAGCTTGTTTCTCAACCATATGGTTCCGGGTTCAGTCCCACTGCGTGGCATCTTAGGCAAGTGTTTTCTACTATAGCCCCAGGCCAACTAAAGCCTCGTGAGTGGATTTGGTAGATGGAAACTGATAGTAGCCCGCCGTGTGTGTGTGTGTGTGTGTGTCTGTCATCTCACCACTGCTGACAACTGGTGTTTATGTGTTTACGTCCCTGTAACTTAGCAGTTCGGCAGAAGTGACCGGTAGAATAAGTACCAGACTTAAAAACAAAACTAAGAAATGGGGTCGATTCATTCAACTAAAAACTGAAATAAGTAAAAGATAAAAAAAATTTTACTTAGCAAAATTCCATCCGCATGATCGGGCTGAACGACGTTCGCGTTATTAGAACGACGCTCTAACCAACTGAGCCAACCGTTGGTTTCATACTGTTTTTTTTTTTTGTTTGTTTTTTTCACGAAAAAATGCGTCTTCAATACAATAAAATACGTGAAATATACTTGTAGTTGTATGTTGTGGTTGTGTAGTCTCGAGTTAAACTCTGTCGCGCAGATAAGTCGATCGAAAGATTAGCATTGTCCCCATTAGATCATGTCTCCTAAAATGAGAACCAAGCTGTTCCGTCGACATGTAATGATGAATGGCATCTAATGTTAGTTTGATAACCTGAATATGTCATACTCTCTCCACAGTTCAATCTTGTCTGCCACCCCATAGCAACTTTGCTTCACATCTATTCAGAGTTGTTAAAATATAATACTAGTCCAGGGCAGTGGCTTGGTACCGGACGAAATGGCTGGCGAGATATATATATATATATATATATATATATATATATATATATATATATATCATAAATATATAGGGATTGACAGTAACCTGCTTCTCCAACATACTGAGAATTCAGAAATAGCAGTCAAAGAACTACTGATTTCAAAACTACAAATTATTACTCTAGATTGATAGCGATATTTTTGATACACACAGAACAAAAAACAGTAGAGAAGAGTAAAAAAACACTTGCCTTTAGTTAATTTAGTACAATTGTTTCACAGTTAAGAGTAAATAATACTCTATTCTGATCTTCAGCTAAATATTCTAATAAATTTGTTAATGTCTAAATAACTCACGTTAATTTTGACCATGTGAACATCAATACCACGTGAGGAAGACGTTAAGAAATTTATCGGCCAGTAAGTTCAAAATCCCTCGCCCTAATGAATTTCAATTCAGTGTGTATCAGAAAAAGTCCCGCTTAGGAAAGAGACTCGTACGAATTCCTGCGGTTTAACCATCCACCTTAGAGTTATTATTAAAATATAGATATGCAGGGCAGGGAATCATCAATTAGTAATAAAATTAATAATTAACAATTTTGCCGGGTAGCTCAGTATGAAAAAACCTTCTTCGGTAAAAAACATTTATAATCATAAATATATAGGGATTGACAGTAACCTGCTTCTCCAACATACTGAGAATTCAGAAATAGCAGTCAAAGAACTACTGATTTCAAAACTACAAATTATTACTCTAGATTGATAGCGATATTTTTGATACACACAGAACAAAAAACAGTAGAGAAGAGCAAAAAAACACTTGCCTTTAGTTAATTTAGTACAATTGTTTCACAGTTAAGAGTAAATAATACTCTATTCTGATCTTCAGCTAAATATTCTAATAAATTTGTTAATGTCTAAATAACTCACGTTAATTTTGACCATGTGAACATCAATACCACGTGAGGAAGACGTTAAGAAATTTATCGGCCAGTAAGTTCAAAATCCCTCGCCCTAATGAATTTCAATTCAGTGTGTATCAGAAATAGTCCCGCTTAGGAAAGAGACTCGTACGAATTCCTGCGGTTTAACCATCCACCTTAGAGTTATTATTAAAATATAGATATGCAGGGCAGGGAATCATCAATTAGTAATAAAATTAATAATTAACAATTTTGCCGGGTAGCTCAGTATGAAAAAACCTTCTTCGGTAAAAAACATTTATAATCATAAATATATAGGGATTGACAGTAACCTGCTTCTTGATGATTCCCTGCCCTGCATATCTATATTTTAATAATAACTCTAAGGTGGATGGTTAAACCGCAGGAATTCGTACGAGTCTCTTTCCTAAGCGGGACTATTTCTGATACACACTGAATTGAAATTCATTAGGGCGAGGGATTTTGAACTTACTGGCCGATAAATTTCTTAACGTCTTCCTCACGTGGTATTGATGTTCACATGGTCAAAATTAACGTGAGTTATTTAGACATTAACAAATTTATTAGAATATTTAGCTGAAGATCAGAATAGAGTATTATTTACTCTTAACTGTGAAACAATTGTACTAAATTAACTAAAGGCAAGTGTTTTTTTACTCTTCTCTACTGTTTTTTGTTCTGTGTGTATCAAAAATATCGCTATCAATCTAGAGTAATAATTTGTAGTTTTGAAATCAGTAGTTCTTTGACTGCTATTTCTGAATTCTCAGTATGTTGGAGAAGCAGGTTACTGTCAATCCCTATATATTTATGATTATAAATGTTTTTTACCGAAGAAGGTTTTTTCATACTGAGCTACCCGGCAAAATTGTTAATTATTAATTTTATTACTAATTGATGATTCCCTGCCCTGCATATCTATATATATATATATATATATATATATATATATATATTTATCATTTAGTCAAGAGGAATGCTTATACTCTTTTACAGGACGTCTGAAATTAATGGGTGAGAAAGAGAAAAGTATCTTTAAACCGATGGCCTAACCCGAATGCTTGCAACAGAGTGGACTCCGCTACAGGCACCCAATGATCCAAGATGGTACGATTAAACTAGGTGATGGATTAAGTCTACTACTGAAGTAGACCACAGCTGGATTTGAACACAGAACTCAAAGAACAAAAACAACTACTGCAAGGTATTTCATTCATTGTGCTAACGATTCCACCAGTTTATTACCTTAAGTTGCAGTTATATTTATCGACCCCAAAAAGGTTGACCTCAGTGACATATGAACTCAGAGTGCAAGAAGCCGGAATAACTACCAGAAGGCATTCTGTCCGATTGTCCGATATTCTAACATCTCTGTCAATTCCTCTCTATCTGTTCCGAGTTGTGTTATCCAGTTTAACACAACCTCCTGGTCCCTGGAGTGGGTGGCATTCTTTGCTGTTCTTTCTGTTGCAAGCGCTCGGACCAGATCTCCGGTTTGAAGACAGCTTCTTCTTCCCCCCCCCCCCATCCCCATCCGAAACTCTGAAATATAAAGGTTTATAGGCGCTGGCGTCCCTTATCACCTATGTTGGCCACAGCGAGATTTGAACTCAAAACACAAAGGGGCGGGACAAATACTGCGAGGCAACCCATCCAACGCGCTAATGATTCCGTTTCACCAGTCTTCCACCTTTGAATGACACCTTATCGACTCAAAAGGACAAAAAGTGCAAAAAGTTTACTTCGGCAGGATATGAACTCAGAAAACAGTGTTAAGAAAAATAAACTCATGTAATTGTATATGTAGGAGTCAGGAAAGCCATTGGTGTTGTTTTGCAATAGCACAGTCATGTTATGACTACTTCAACCAATCAGAGCTGGGCGCGTAGGAATACCAAAGAGCAGTTATCCGCCCGCTTGGTTGGCGCGCGATTTTTCGACAATCAACGGTTGGACCCGACACGGACCACATTGTTTCTCTATGATGGAACCTGCCTTTTTGTATTTCTTACCACCTTAGCGCCGCAAGCTACTGAATCAAATTAAGCTCTCAACACTAACCACATCATGGACATCCTATAACGTTTTTGTCAACTCCACCTTGCGAGTACCTTTTCAGTTAGTCTTTATCTACACAACGCTACATACATCATGAGTGGTTTATTTCCGTCTCTGCTAGCTTATTACGGCTTACAACTATATCATTTGTTCAATCGTAAGTTTTATCGCTTTCCTCTGACTCCTACATATACGCCCGCTTCGCTCATCACTTGTCAGCTCTCATTACCATTCAAATAAAGTTGTAATGTTTCGTTTAAAAACATGTCCTCTGATATTCATTTATACGTGCTTCTCAAAAGCACGTTTACAATGGTGACCTTTTACATTGCTTACATTTTACACTGTATATTTTCCACATTGATGATTCCTTACATATGTATATCAGGTTATGTATATTGGAAATAGGTGTTGTCCAATTACTGAGTTCTGAGAAATACCATCTTCTACTCCAGTTTCTAGTGATTCAAAGTTATCCATTTCTAGATATTATACCCTGTTCACTAGATAAACATTTAAACCATTTATTTCCTCTAAACTTTATATACCAATTTATTGTAAGCTTGATGTTAGTTTTTGATTGACTATCGTTACTGCGCCGGGAAAAATGCTTAATGGCATTTTGTACGTCTTTACGTTCTGAGTTCAAATTCCGCCGAGGTTGACTTCGCCTTTCATCCTTTCGGAGTTGAACTCTGAAGTTAATGTAATCGACTTATCCGCTCTCCTGAAATTACTGGCCTTGTGCCAAAATTTAAAGCCAATATTTAGTGATCTACAGTTTAAAAAAATATTATAGCAGTAAGTCACATGCATCGGCTGTTTTACTTAGGAGTTAAGGGTAGGTTTGTCATGAGGAGGAGAAGGAAGAGGAAAAGGAATGCACATGACCGTCGCAGGCTCTCATAGCTTAGTGAGATTCATATAGTTGTAGGAAGAACCAACACCTCTTCTAAACTTGACGGATCATTAGTAGTTTGATATGTCACGTGCTCCAATGCTTCTCAGTCAATGTGCAGTAAGAAATTACTAGAAGTGATCTACGTCACCAATTTACATCTAATTATCACATCGTTATATCTCTTTGCCAACTTTACAGCTGTGCTCTCTCTTGGGTATTAGGGTCGGACATGTGGGTATTAGGTCGGGCATTTAAGTAATGCGATCTTTAAATGTGTAAGGACCGTGCGACAAGGAGAGGTGGCGAGGAATGGCTTCTCTAGTACATCGCACGGCCGATACAAATAAAAAATACGAAAAGAGGATAAATAAGTATAGTGCCAAGAAGGAAAAGAGAGACACAACCGGTAGAAGGTTTAAGAGAAGATTTTATTGATATGTCAACATGTGTCTGTGTGGGTGAGTGCGACATATAAACATAATAATAGACAGGCCGTCATGCAAACAAAGTGTATGTGTATACAAACATGGATGTATGTGTGTTCGAGAAATACAGAGCATAGAAAAGAGTCTATAAGGACGTTAGAAGAAAGTCCAGACACAAGGATGATAAAATACCAGTTCGTATCCAAGGTACATAGTGGTTGAGGTGCTGTAGCAAGAAGTCGAGGCCGCATAGCAGAGCCGGGGAAAGGCACATGTCGTGAGAAGTTGAGGCTTCAATGCTGCTGCCGGTTACTTGGTACAGGAGTTCTCGCAGGTTGTATTCGCTGTTAACCATGGTGAAGTAATTCCCAAACAGCGTTGAGAATAGTACCTGTGCGAATGCTGTTGGTGGTGTGTACGTAGAGTAGTTGGTGTTGACGTTAAGTAGATGGAGGTGGCGACGAAGATGGAGTTTCTGAATGTTGTTGAACGAAGTGTTGACGAGTCTTCATGTGCTGCTGTGGGGTCGTCGCAGGAACTGGCTGTATGCTCTGTAGTCAGCGTCTAGACCTCAGAAGGTCTAGAGCCGAAACGACTGACAAATTGTGACGGTGAAAAGCTAGCTATTTATAACATACTGTCGGCTCAAACTGGGGTTCAGAAAAGACTGTCTCACGCGACCTTATCTGAAAGCTGCGATTGGTTGGGTTGCACTTTGGCGTGCAATAGAACAGGAGACAGAATGCGCCAACACCAACCAATCAGAGTGGTGGACACAAACAACAAAGTCCAAAAGTGCGGCCGAAGGCTAGCTGTTATCCACTACGTCCGTATCCATGTATATATGAGAGAGAGAGAGAGAGAGAGAGAGAGAGAGAGAGAGAGAGAGAGAGAGAGAGAGAGAGAGAGAGAAGTACGCTACAAATGTACTGGTTGTCAGAGCCTCATTATAGTAGGGGGCCACTACAGCGCAGACATCTTTATTGGAAGACAGATTCAAGATATTCTCACTGACAGACACCCTTTAGTATTTAAACTGGCCATATCCGGTCAAAATATTCTACCTGTTTTATGTTTAAATCAGCCAGATCCGGACTCTCACACCTATCCTACAATGCCATTCTTAAAATAAACAATCACATCGTCGAAATCTCGAAGCTAGTGGATATTGCTTGCTAAACTGGAAACAATGTAAATACATGTAATTTCATTACTTTTGACAGAATAATATGAATGCTAAAGAGTTAATAGATTTTCAAACACTGTAGGCGAGTGGCAGGGAGTTATATTGAAGTAGGCACCCTTTTTGATTGGTTTACAGTAGAGCCTGTGTGAACCTGTGG
>NC_142936.1:23399043-23426543 GCF_046866305.1 Octopus bimaculoides | reverse complement strand
ATGAACCCGGAACCATGTGGTTGGTAAGCAAGCTACTTACCCCACACAGCCACTCCAGTTCTTTACAGTTGTTTCAAAAAACTTTGTTAGTGGCTGATGCAATTATGTGCATTATGCAAACATTTGAGCATAATGACAGAACAATGCAGAACAAGTAGATTACACACATACATACATACATACATACATACATACATACATACATACATACATACATAAAGATATATGTGTACACACACATACATATATAAACATATATAAACACATGTACACGTACACATATATTCATGTACTGAGCTCTCTCTGTCCTGATGGTATCAACAAATGTATCTATCACTTTATGTGTCTATCTATAAATGTGTGCGTATGTATACATGTATGTATATAAGTGTATCTGTATATATGTACTATATAATATATATATATATGTGTGTGTATTTTTGTATAAAGAGATAATATAAGAATGGAATGTTACTTACGGCAGCAAACATGTTAAGTGATACTATAAGACCAATGTGCAGTGGAACCGATCCGATGGAATCTTTACGGCCTTTATCAACGGCTGCCAAAATTCCAAAGAGGAGCAAGAATGTAATCAACAGTTCCATTATCATAGCGTGTACATCACTAACTCCAAGTCCAGGACCAACAACTCCGAAACTTCGGTACATAGATGACGGTGCTACAGTACGTATGATAGCCGCTCCTACAATGGCACCGAGCATCTGAGATAATGTGTACAATATGCAACGGATCCAACTGATTTCACCAACTATCGCGAATCCTAGACTGACAGCGGGGTTAACGTGACCACCACTTATATGGCCCAAAGTACCGATGATAATAGTGATGAAAATGCCTGATTCAATGCAAGGAAAAAGCAATCCATTCGGTGAAGAACTCTCATCACTCATTCCTGCAGCAACTGCGAAACAGACGAGAAAAGCGGTTCCAAGAAATTCTGCCATTACTGCTCGCCAAAATACTGGCTGTTTTATATCTTCAATTTCTTCCATCAGGAATTTTTTGCAATTCTCGGCTAGATGATTTGTATGTTTGTTCACTGCTTTCTGGAGATGAAAATGCTTGTCTTGTCTAAGATTCTCAGAAGATTCGGAATCAGTCGCGGTAGCTTGATAATTATCCATTAAATATCAGGCATTTGAAATTTTGGTAAGAAAAACCAATTGTATATAAATAGTTGAATAATGTTTCAAATGATTGTTCAGTTTAAAAATATAATTAGATATGAGACTTAAATATTTCACATGCACTTCTTTTCTTTTACTGTCATAGAATACGGGACAGCTGTTGTGGTTTTCCGCCGTAACAGCTTTATTAACTGCCTAAACAAGTGTCACATATCTGAATAACGTCTGCTCTCAGTCTCTCAACTTCTGCTGCGCATGTTTAGCATAGCCAATCAACTCACCGCTAAAAATATCAATGCTGATGTATATGTTTATGTATGTATATATCTTAAATGTAAATTATATTTCCTTATCAAACTTCATTAAATTCAGAGCAGCTAATTACTCTTCTATTTCTCTAGGAATTAAAGAACAAACTAATGAAAAAGAAAAAAAAAATTAATACAGAAACGACGCTCCTCTCTTTCTCTCTCCACACACACACACACACACAAATATACATATGTATGTATAAATGTTTGCATACAATCATACACTCATATATGGAGATAAGTAAATGTGTGTGTGTGTGTATGCGTCTGAACATGTGTTACTGCGCGTTGTGTTAATACAATATATAAAACATTTAGAAAACAAAGCAATTTAGGGCGAAAAATACCCCGTTGAGATGTGATATTTCACTAACCTAACTCTGGATTAAAGCACAAACAAAGCAATTTTTTTTTATCAAATGTCAGGTATTTTCTTTGCTCCAATTTCAAATATCATTAAATTCTTATCAAAAGGCAAGTTTAGGGTTGCACAGGCCTCATGGGTTACAATGAAACCATGTTGTTTCCTTCTTTATAAGGTCTCTACATATACATGACAACTCCCTTTTGCTTTAAGTACCAATGTAGGCAGATTGACATTCTTGACTTTCAAGGATTTCTCTATTTAACCCTATAAATTATAGTGTTGGGTGGAGAGACGGTGAAGTTATCAGTGAAATGACGTCGCCATATCGCTGTTTCGTTTCCAAGATGACATGTTGAGCTACGCTTACCACTACCACGAATACTTTTGGGAAAGCGATAAGCACCACAGCTTCTAGTTTTCTCTCTTTAGAATATTCCAGGGTTTATATCATTTATCTTTTAGTTGTTTCAGTGCTTGGACTGCGGCCATGATGGGGCACCACCTTGAAGGTTTAGTTGAACAAATCGACACCTGTACATATTTTTTAAAGCCTGATACTTATTCTATCGGTCTCATTTGCCAAATTGCTAATTTACAGGGACGTAATTAAATCAACACCTGTTGTCAAATGGTGATGAAGGACAAACACAATCACAAAAACAAACTCATACACATGTACATACTTGTATGTATGTATGTATGTATGTATGTATGTATGTATGTATGTATGTATGTATGTATGTATGTGTGTGTGTGTGTGTGTATGTATGTATGTATGTGTGTGTGTATGTATGTGTGTGTATGTATGTTTGTATGTATTTAAGTTTGTATGTATGTATGTATTATGTACATGTGTGTGTATGTATGTATGTATGTATGTGTGTGTGTATGTATGTATATATGTATGTATGTGTGTATGTATGTATGTATGTATGTATGTATGTGTGTATGTATGTATGTATGTGTGTATGTATGTATGTATATGTGCAAATTTGTATATTTTGTTTTATATATGTATTCTCATGCATATATTTGCATATCTAGACACGCTCATATATATATAAATGATAAACTTCTGGAAACTTTTACAAATTTTTACATTTCCAGTAATGGATTAAGTCTGTAGTCTTCCAATTAACTTTCTCCTTTCTGCTTTTGAGAAGCCTAATTTCTCAAGATTGGTATTTAGGCAGTGTGTTACATATCCCAGGGCTCCAATGTATGTATGTATGTTTCTTCTATTTGTAATTATTATAAAACTGCCAATGAGGAGGGAGCCGATTTCCAAGAAAGATACAAGGCTCCATCTTTGGGATGTAGTTAACACAGACAAATTTATATTTGGAATTTGAGAAAGTCTTGCATATTTTTACTGTTCCACTCATAGATTGCACATGTAATGTACGAATTAGCCGGTCGATTTCTCTTTCTGAAAATCCCAGTTTATCCATGTGTGTATGTGTGTGTATGTGTGTGTATGTGTGTGCGCGTGTGTTGTGCGCGCGCGCCTTTGTGTCTGTATTTGTCCACCCACCACTTGATAACCGGTGTTGGTGTGTTTACGTCCCTGTAATCTAGCGGATTGTCAAAAATGACCGATAGAGTAAGTACCAGGCTTAAAAAAATAATTACTGGTGTCGATACATTCGACCAAAATCTCCCAAAGCGATGCCCCAGCATGGCCACAGTCAAATGACTGAAACAAGTAGAAAATAAAAGATAATGTGTAAAATGGGGAAAGGAGGTATTAAGGTGCGCCATTGTACCAACGAGCTATTTCACTGAGTTCTTCGGGAAGTTGTCATGGAAATTCTCTGAGATATTTTCTCGCGATACAAAGGATTTTTTCTCAATGTATCTCTTTGATCAACGCTTGGGCGTAAGCAGTATAGAACTATTGACTGATTCTTATTTAAACAGAATATGTTAATTAAACATTTTTGAATACATCCTCAGCAACCGAGAAGAAAGAAAAGATTTCGCTTTAGAAGAGGTGTACTGGAGCGACCAAAAAAAAAAAAAAAACACTTCACATAAGAGGTCAAATTAATTAGCAATAATGAAAAATATGTCAACAATTCCATGTTAAGTAATAAATTAAGAACGTTTTATGTCTCAGCTAGTATCCTCTGTTCTTATTTTTTTACACTTAGAAGTTCACTTCAGACTAAAAGTTGAACGTATGTGTAGAAGAGAGAAGAATTTGTGAATGAATTTGATAAATTTGATTGCTGTAATAGGCGAGGACTTATGTTTCAGACATGTCTCTTCGTATGAGACAGACCCATTGCCAAACTTTGGTGGCTGGGGGTGCTTCAAAATATTCTTGGGGGGAACTAATTTATATTGTGGGAAGATTTTTGTAAACTGTATTTTCTAAATCTGAGGTTGCACTATTGAATAGCGAGGAGGCAATACCGTCCAGTGCCCCTCCTTAGCGACGGGTATGTTAGTTAGACTTCTCGGAAATATATTGCAGGAAGATTTTTGTAAACTGTATTTTCAAAATCTGAGAGTGCACCATTGAATAGTGAGGGGTTGAAGTGCCGTCCAGTACCTCCAACAGCATTGCCTGAGACATACGAGAAAGAAATATGTGTTACTATTTAGTGTTGTATACAAATTAAATGCTCCAAAACGTTAGTAGATGTAGAGAAGTAGGCAAGAGTGGCTGAGGAAGAGAGTGGGAGGGATACGAAGATGTGAAAGCAATTTGTCTGATGCGCTAACAATTCTGCCAACACGCCACCTTAATAATAATACTTTCTATTATAATTATAATGCCTGATATTTTTAGAGACAGGAACTAGTCGATTACATCGACCCCAGTACTTGACTGTTACTTATTTTATCGGCTCCGAAAAGGTGAAAGCCAAAGTCGATGTCGGTAGAATTTGAACTCAGAACATAAAGACGGACAAAATGCCGCTAAGTATTTTGCCCGATGCTAACGATTCTGCCAGCTCACCGCCTTCTTTCACCGCTTTTTCTCGCCACCTTAATAATAATGATAATCCTGTCTGATACAGGCGCAAGAATCCAATTGAATCAACTCTGTTGCTCTTCTAATGTCAGAGCTGATGGTATCAAGAATGTGCTTACTGGCAATGCCTATCTTACTTTTAGAAGAGTTGATTAGCCTGATTGTGGGGCTGGAGAGGAAATTAGGTTTATGATCCTTAAGTGTAATGTAGGTGGTTGGCGGTCACTTGACGAGGAGGTTCACGCGATCCTCGATATCAAGAGGCTGGCAAGCTCCTTCGCTTCTGTATTTATAGTATCTCATTGTATGCGGAGGTGTTAGTCTTCTTGTATATCTTGTGATTGTATTTGTGAAGAGTCTTGCGTGCGTGGGTGGGATCCTTGTTTCATAAATGTTTTTGCTTTTGCAAGGATGCGTACATTGCTTAATTTTCCCCATATGGTCATTTTTAGATTGAGTAGAGGGTTAGAAGGATATCGAAACCTAACTTTCTTTACAGTGCTCCATAAGCCAATTTCGAAGCTCTCATGGTCCTTTTTATCTGGGGAGGGCACTTTCAGGATTTGAAGCCGAACTTGTCTGCGGATGTAGTGGTAGAAGGATTCTCGAAGAACATGGCCTTCCAGTGAATACGCTTGATGACACTGTCACGAACACACACATGCACACATACACATGCACACACACACATGCACACGTCTATTGTAACGTATACTTCCCCTCTCTACACTCTCTCACTCCACCAAACCTCAGCTCAATGCCTATCCCCCATCATTGCTGTTGCAACTACACTAGCATACACCAGTCACACTCGCGCACATAAATACCATAAGCATATATATATATATATATATATATACACACACATACACATACCAGAGAAAAGACATGCACGCACTATATTATTTATATATTATCTATGTTATATATATATATATATATATATATATATATATATATATATATAAGCATAGGCGTGGCTATGTGGTTGAGAAGTTTGGTTGGAACAGCAGTACTATGTCAACCAAAATTGGGCGTCCGGAATCTGAACTGTTATTAGACGTTCCCAGTTTGCTGTGAGAGAAGCAATGCAATTGGTGGTACGTCTAACTTTGTATTACACACACACACACACACACACACACACACACACACACACACACACACACACATATATATAAATAAAACATTAGTGATCGGCTCGGTGTGGGTGTGTGGTAAAAAGTTTGTTTCCCAACAACATGTTTCTGAGTTCAGTCCCACTGTGTGGTGCCTTGGCCAAGTGTCTTCTACTTTAGCCTCGGGCCAACCAAAGCTCTGTGAGTGAATTTAGTAGACGAAAACTGAAAGAATCCCGTCTTATATAGATATGTATGTGTCTGTGTTTGACTACCACTACCACCGGTTGACAACCAGTGTTGGTTTGTTTACGTCCTCGCAACTTAATGGTTTGGCAAAAAGACACCGATAGAACAGTATCGGGCATAAAATAAAAATAAGTACTGGGGTTGATTCATTCGACTAGAAGTTCTTCAAAGCGGTGCTCCAGCATGGCCACAATTTAATCAGTGAAACGAGTAAAAAATAATCAGGAGACCAAAGACTAACGAAAACCAACTGAGCAGCTTTCTAATGAAGAATTATGGCCATCTTCTAGAAATCCTTGTATTGTCGGTTCGGTATAAATTCTACAAGTGCAGAATTGCTGTCAGCCCTACCAGATGTGAACAGATCAAGGAAATCATTCTGCAAGCACCTGCTCAGTGTCCGAGTATTGGAGATTTGTAGAATAACATTGAACAGCTGCTGCATGGAGGAAGGATTCAGCTATCAGAACTGAAAGAAGATACTTTTGGTCGAACACTTCATCAACTTCTTCACGTACCATTTGGAAAGGTGATGTAAGGGTGGAGATGGAGTTCTCCCACAGGTAAATTTGGTGAAAGATATGTGTGTGTGTGTGTGTGTGTGTGTGTGTGTGTGTGAATGGCGAATGTGGTAGAATTGTTAAAACGTCTGATAAAATGTTTCCGATTATTTAGTATCGGTTCTTTATGTTCCGAGTTCGAATCTCGCCAAAGTTCACTTTCATCTTTCTGGGATTAACAAAATAGTACCTGTCAAAGATTTGTGAGTAATGTCAACAACTGTTCTCTCCCCGCAAATTTCCTGACCATGTAAGAGATAATTCTTATCATTAACAATCATCTTGTCCCCTCCCTTCAAAAAAACTATTAGCCTAGTGCTAACATTAGAAGGAATTATTACCAATATCTATTTCATCGCTGAAAACCTCGTCATTGAATTTTATTGAATGACACTTGTAAAAAGCAGCGCTATTAATTCCTTTCAACGATTTCTTTCTTGCACTTAAATTCAAATGCTCTTTGAAGCAATATACAAGTTGTCCCAGAATTTACTATCTATTTTAGTGAAACTGAACAATTAAAAAAAAAACTCACTTTTATTTATGTTTATCATGTCTAGTATGTGTTAAAAGTGTATAAACTTTTAATTTCATTTATGATTTCACAATTTGTATATATATATATATATATATATATATATATATATATATACTTTTTTACTCTTTTACTTGTTTCAGTCATCTGACTGCGGCCATGCTGGAGCACCGCCTTTAGTCGACCAAATCGATCCCAGGACTTATTCTTTGTAAGCCTAGTACTTATTCTATCGGTCTCTTTTGCCGAACCGCTACGTTACGGGGACATAAACACACCAGCATCGGTTGTCAAGCGATGTTGAGGGGACAAACACAGACACACACACACACACACACACACACACACACACACATATAAATATACATATACATATATACGATGGGCTTCTTTCAGTTTCCATCTACCAAATCCACTCACAAGGCTTTGGTCGACCCGAGACTATAGTAGAAGACACTTGTCCAAGGTGCCACGCAGTGGGACTGAACCCGGAACCATGTGATTGGTAAGCAAGCTACTTAATTTTATTTTCCTGTTGGATCCCACTTATCGGCCCACGACAGCTGTTTTTCAATTTGGCTGCAATCATTTTCTCTACTTCAATCCCAGGATGGAACCACAGTTTGGCGGAACTTGAAGAATGCATTCAGTTAGCAGTGCAGGAGATAACTCCTGAAATGCTTCAAAATGTGTTTCGCAACGCTAAGGATAGATTTGAAATTTGCAGGAATACAGACGGAGCATGTATTGAATATTTTCAATGAAGTTTTGACGTAAGATTTATAAATCTATTTATTTTGGTAACATGATTAAGTAATAAACATAAAATTCTGTCAGTGGCTGTGTGGTAAGTAGCTTGCTTACCAACCACATGGTTCCGGGTTCATTCCCACTGCATGGCACCTTGGGCAAGTGTCTTCTAATATAGCCTCGGGCCGACCAAAGCCTTGTGAGTGGATTTGGTAGACGGAAACTAAAAGAATCCCGTCGTATATATGTATATATATGTATGTGTGTATATATGTTTGTGTGTCTGTGTTTGTCCCCCAACATCGCTTGACAACCGATGGTGGTGTGTTTACGTCCCTGCAACTTAGCGGTTCGGCAAAAGAGACCGATAGAATAAGTACTAGGCATCCAAAGAATAAGTCCTGGGGTCGATTTACTCGACTAAAGGCGGTGCTCCAGCATGGCCACAGTCAAATGACTGAAACAAGTAAAAGAGAGAAAAGAGAGAAAAAAGAGATTTCATTAAAATAGTTAGTTTATTGACACTCTGTATATAAGAAAAGTTCACTGCCCATCCTTCATATTTACGAAACATTTACAATTATGAGTCCATCTCACATTTCTGTTACGTACACCAGGAAAGATAAGTACAGAGTATCTCATCAATGTTGGTTTCTTTATCTGTCAAGCATACGATGACATCTGTTACATTTCGTATTCAAAACCTGTCCTATAAAGATTGATTCGCGAATATTTCGACAAAAAGGTTATTTCTTTAGAAACGTTTGCTGTATCTATCTATCTATCTATCTATCTATCTATCTATCTATCTATCTATCTATCTATCTATCTATCTGTCTATCTGTCTATCTATCTATCTATCTATCTATCTATCTATCTATCTATCTATCTATCTATCTATCTATCTCTTCTCACGGACGTGCTGTCACATCGGCTGCGAAGGTAAACGTTTATTTGACCTTTTACTGTCCACATTTTGTTGGAATTTTAAAATAATTTTGTTGCGAAGCACCTAGGCTTCATTTGTGTGTATTTTCAAGGGCAGGAATTGGCCCCCAGGGGCAGTTTCGGCCCTAGCAAAATACAAAAATTTCCTTCTTGACATTTGAAAAATGTCGAAAAACATAATTTTGGAACGCTTGTCTTGTTCTTTTGACAAGCATTTCCCGAGGCTTCAGATGCCAGAAGAGAAAAAAGAACAGAATAGCGCGTACTCACACAGTGACAGGAACGCAGTTGCTGTAAACGTCACAAAGACGGTGATTACAGCTACTAACAGCCCTCTCACCACCACCACCACCACCACCACCAACACCAACAACGAAAACAAAACTGTAACCAAGGTTACAAAACCATGCGTAAAAACCGTCACAAATGTCTCTGACGTAAGCACCATTGCTGCTGACGCCATCATCACCACCACCAACAACAACGACAACAACAACAACAACAACAACAACGACAACAAAAACAACAACAGCAACAACAAGGACGTAAAGTTATCGGCCGTCAGCAATGACACCATCACCTGTTCAACAAACTCTGCTGCCACTACCACCACCTTTGAACCAGGCAGTACATACACCAACATAAACAAAAATATCCAGAAGAACATGTCCGCCAGCACAACAAAAGCAAATTTCGCAAATGCTCTAAAGGAAAAAAGAACAATAGTGACATTCACACAAAAACAAATAAAAGACACAAAATCCCTTCTTACGAAAGAAGGAGATGATGTCAGAATAAACATACCAAAAGATATTATAGAAATGAAAAACAAAAATTGCATCATTTATAAACTGGTAAACACAAAAACCAGACGTGTAGAAAATGTTAGCACAGATAAAATTGAAGTTTGTCTTAGAAAAATTTGGCCTTATCAAAATCATGTCACCTGGGGAAGAAAATTTGGAACGGTGCAAGTGAGATTTCTGGATGAAAATTTAGCTAAACAATTTTCGACACTCTCTCTCCGCACAGATGACTTGGTAATGATACCGAGTTATCTAGGACAGAGAGTGACCAAAGTTATAATAAAAAATGTGCCATCGGAGGTGGACACCCAATGGCTGATATCGGCCGTATGCCTGGAAATGGAGGAGGCAAATATTTTGGAGATTACGGTCGGAGAGGAAAAGAACTGGGGAGGAAAAATCTGGAAATCCTTCTCCACATCACGGAGGAGGTTTCACAGAAAATTCCTCCAAACATTAGATTGGCAGAGGACCACAAGCTGTATGTGGTGGTAGAGGACAGGCGACCTTGCTGTTACCTATGCAACAGCGAAGCACATCTGAAGAAGGACTGCCCTCTGGCCGCTAAACAAAAACAACAACAACAACAACAACAGCAACATCAACAACAACAACAACAGAAGCAACTACCAAATACCCCCAACAGAATAACCTTACTACCAACACCACCAGCAACACAAAAAACAACAACAGAAATATCAGCAATAACCACAACAGAAAAGACAACAGAAACTGCAAAAACAGAAGAAAAAAAAAAAGAAAATTCCAAGACTGCCTCTCCCTCCCCCATATCACATACACCACACACAAATAACAAGCAGCCAACATCAATAAAAACAGCAACACAAACACTCACAGAAACACACACAGACGCACAAAATTTGTCGTTACCTCTTTCTGACTCCTCAGATCTCCCATCATCCGATGAAGAGAGTGGGGAGGAGTGGAAAATAGCTACGAAAGGAAAGAGGAAGCGCAGTAAGAAGAAAACAAAACAAAATGCAAACACAGAGCTGATGAATTACATCAACTCTAAAACAAACATCACAAATAACGATATCAAAACCAACAACCACCCACGTACAACACCGCCAAAACACATTAAAATTATTCATTTAGCACCAGCATTACACAACACAATAAAATCCCTCTACCCCAACTCGGTAGGGGGATTCCAGAAATATTTGTGCAAGAAATTGTACAATAGCCTCCTTGGTGAAAAATCCAAGGAGGAAACAAAACTTTCTAACGGTAAGTAACACTTTGTTCTTTTGTTTTGTGCTTTAAAGCACACGTATAAATAGAATCATGGTGAAGATTGGCTGTGTGAACGTGCGCGGCTTGGGGTCGCCTTGGAAACAAGGGTACCTCTTAAATGACATCAAGTCACACAATTTGGATATCATAGCCATTAGTGAGACCAGACTCCATGAACCGCGGGCCCTAAAGTCCATGTTTGGCGGACAGTTTAACATTTATTTTTCTCCCTGTCTGCCGAGGATGGGCGGTAGTGGCACGGCGGTTCTTTTTCGCAAGAGTCTGGATCTCCAAGTAAAGACGATATTTACGGACCCGGAGTGTAGACTGGTTGTCCTAGATGTGGACGGCAGCGATGGAGGCGCTTTTCGGTTGCTGGCAGTTTATGTGCCTCCTTTAACAGGTCGGTCGGACTTCTTTCGACGTCTAGAAGTATTCCTGGGAACGTCTCGTCCCTTACTTTTAGTGGGGGATTGGAATGCTACCTTGGACACGCATCTAGACTACGTG
Organism: Octopus bimaculoides; assembly: GCF_046866305.1. Classification (NCBI taxonomy): domain Eukaryota; kingdom Metazoa; phylum Mollusca; class Cephalopoda; order Octopoda; family Octopodidae; genus Octopus; species Octopus bimaculoides. The sequence goes on along the minus strand of NC_142936.1, from coordinate 23,414,998 downwards.
GGGAGTGACAAAACTAGAAGGGGATGCAAAGGCCTCAGAGACCTGCTCAGACGCTTCCAGTTGTCTGACAGGTACCGACTCGACCACCCAAATGTGCCAACGTGGACTTGGAGCAACCGCATTGGGTCGTCGAGATCGTATCTAGATAGGATAGTGTGTAGGACAAGAGATAGAGATAGTTTAGGATGTCCACAGTTCCACATAGTCAGCTACACGGATCACAAACTTGTGACGTGTACGCTAGACTTAGATAAGGCACATAGGCAGGGTCCCGGTTACTGGAAACTAAACGCGTCTTTCCCGTCGAGACAGGTTTTCAGAGACCGAATTAGCACGTTAGTAAAGAGGGCTTTGACGGGAGCCATCGTCAACAACAAATGGTGGTTTGCCCTCAAGAGAACAGTAAGGGCGGAAGCAATAAGGTATAGCAGGGCACTAGCTGTAGAGAGGAACAGAGTAGAGGGGGAGCTAGTGATAAAGTTAGAAGAGGCATTGCGAAGTGGCATCGCATCCGACGTTTTAGCGGCGAGGTTGGCCCTCGACCAACACTTCAATGCTAAACACGAAGGGTGTGCTGTCAGGGCAAGGATGCGTGCTCTGAGGAATGAAGGTGTTGGAGCCGCACGAGAGGCCCGGGTGGCGGAGGCGCAGCGGGGTAATAGAGCCACCATCCGGTCTCTGGTAGACGAACAGGGACGCGAATTGCTCGAGCCGAGCAAGATGTGCGAGGCGTTTCAGCGGCATTTTGCCCGACTGCTCGGGAGGAGTGGCGAGCGAGAAGGCAGGGTGGACTTTAGTGCCTACCTGCACAGCTTGCCACGACTCTCGGCAAGAGAGGCGGAGTGCTGCGAAGGGGTCATCACGGCGGAGGAGGTGAGGGACGCGATGGCGGGCTGCTCGACGGACAAATCTCCGGGTTTGGATGGTCTGCCCTACGAGCTTTACAACTGTATGCCAGACTTGTTTGGAGACGTCTTGGCGGCCGTGTACTGCAACTGGCAGCAGAACGGGAGCATTCCCGGTTTTGTGAGCCGAGGAGAGGTAACGCTGCTGAAGAAAGATCCAAACAAGGGGGACGCCATAGATAACGTTAGGCCCATCACTCTGCTCAATGCAGACATGAAAATTTTGGCCAAGGTGTTAGCCAAGCGGTTGGCGCTTGTCATCGAGAAACTGGTCGGCACGGAGCAGACGTGCGCCGTGCCGGGCCGGAGCATCCATGACAACCTCCATCTGATGCGCTACATCATAGAGAGGGTAGTTAAGGAACCTGGCATGGGTGGGGCCCTGATCAATTTGGATCAATCGAAAGCTTTCGATAGGGTAGACCATTGATACTTGGAGGCCGTCCTCGAAGCGGCCGGCTTCGGTCCCGTTTTCCGCGGCTGGATGGCTGCCTTGTACACAGGCATCCGTTCGGTTGTTCGCGTCAATGGACGTCTATCGGGACTCTTCGACATTGCACGTTCGGTTCGTCAGGGATGCCCCCTGTCACCGCTCCTGTACGTATTGACTCTCGAGCCACTACTGCGGAAGCTGGCGACGCTGAGGGGCATCCCGCGAGAACTGGGGTGCGGGACGAGCGTGTCGGCATACGCGGACGACGTCACTGTCATAGCGTCTAGCCACGAGCACATCGAGCTTGTCGGCGAGACGCTGAAAGACTACGAAGCGGTGACGGGAGCGAAAATCAACCGGGATAAGTCGGTAGGTTTGCTGCTCGGCACCTGGAGGAGCAAGCCCATACCGTCCGGCAGCGCCTCAGTAGTGGAACGCTGGACGGACGGTCCGGTCAAGTTGCTCGGAGTCTGGTTCGGTCCGGACCTGCAAACGGAGAAGAACTGGGACGAGATAACGAGTAGGGTGGCCACTCTCTGCCGGCAATGGTCCGAGAGGAAGCTGTCCCTAAAAGGTCGGGCGGAGGTGGCGAACGCGTACATCGCGTCCGTCATCGAATACCGCCTGACCGTCGTGCCTTGTCCCGATCGCGCCATCACCGAAATGTAGCGCATCCTCTTCCGCTTTTTGTGGAAAGGAAGCGTTCCGATGGTGAGGCGATCCGTTTGTTGCCAACACCCGCTGAAAGGAGGGCTGGGCATGCCGTGGTTGATGATGCGCAGACATGCGCTGAGACTGCGACATCTCCGGCTCTACGTAGACGACGGTGAGCAGGTGTGGTCGCCGTTTGTGCGACGCGCTTTCCCGCAGCTCGTCTCCATGACCGAGCTGCAGTCGTGGATCAAAAAGAGGCCGAGGAATGGCGAATGGCACCGTGAGTGTCGCGTTGCTCTGCAACAACTTTGCCGTCCCGGGTCGACCTTGAGCGGCTGCATCACAACGAAGTCATTCTATAGTGGATTAGTGGAGGGCAGGTACGACGACGATCTCGGGGCGAACCTAGGCGTCGACGAGGAATACCTGACCCGCCTCTTCAGGACGACTTTCGGGCCGGGACCTATGGACAACTTCCAGAGATCCCTGGCCTGGCAGTGTTACCGAGAGGCGCTACCCGTTCGGGATAAGCTCTATAGACACGGCTCGCGAAATGCGGGGCCGACCTGCCCGAGATGCGGTCAGAGCGATGAAACCGTTCTGCACGCACTCGTGCAGTGTCCAACCATTTCGGAGCTGTGGGCTTATGTCGAACGACTGCTGTCACGTGTGGGACGAGTCGGTTTATCAACCGAGTCTATCGTCAATATCGTCACGCCTCCTTCCTTTAAACGGGAAGGAAGAGCTGTATTTATCGTACTTGTGGCTATGGCGAAAGAATGCATCTGGTGGACGCGTCTGAAAGGATTAGAGACAAATACTTTCCTCTCTGGTCAATCTCTCATTAACTTTTTCAAGTATAACTTGAAAAGGAAGGTGAGAGTAGAGAGGCAAGTGTTGTCTAGCAAATGTTTCGAAAAAAGATGGATACATGTAGCAAGAATGGCACGTATAAATGACGAAGCCACCTTGACCATGATTCTATGAAACGTTTTAAAATTTTGTAAACAGAGAGTTACTTACGTTTCTTGCATAAATAAAAGGAATTTTATTTAACAAACTGTGACACTAAGGACCGAGGTTTCCGTGGTCTTTTCGTAGGTTTTTCTTTCCACGGATAACCTCCCCATTTATTGGGAATTTTCTGTATTATTTCATATTTTTTGTAAATACCCCAAACGTTTTGCGATGTTCTTTTTCCATCGTTGTCCCCACTTTTGTTTTTTTTCTGCTTTGTTTTCGACCCCCTCGAAAAGAAAAACTCTACATTTGTATTTTGTCCCCTCTATGTTGAGCCCTGTGTGGCTAATAAAGAAACATATCTATCTATCTATCTATCTATCTATCTATCTATCTATCTCTTCTCACGGACGTGCTGTCACATCGGCTGCGAAGGTAAACGTTTATTTGACCTTTTACTGTCCACATTTTGTTGGAATTTTTAAATAATTTTGTTGCGAAGCACCTAGGCTTCATTTGTGTGTATTTTCAAGGGCAGGAATTGACCCCCAGGGGCAGTTTCGGCCCTAGCAAAATACAAAAATTTCCTTCTTGACATTTGAAAAATGTCGAGAAACATAATTTTGGAACGCTTGTCTTGTTCTTTTGACAAGCATTTCCCGAGGCTTCAGATGCCAGAAGAGAAAAAAGAACAGAATAGCGCGTGCTCATGCAGTGACACGAACGCAGTTGCTATAAACGTCACAAAGACTGTGAGTACAGCTACTAACAGCCCTCTCACCACCACCACCACCACCACCACCACCAACACCAACAACAAAAACAAAACTGTAACCAAGGTTACAAAACCATGCGTGAAAACCGTCACAAATGTCTCTGACGTAAGCACCACTGCTGCTGACGCCATCATCACCACCACCAACGACAACAACAACAACAACAACAACAACAGCAACAACGACAACAACAACAACAACAGCAACAACAAGGAAGTAAAGTTATCGGCCGTCAGCAATGACACCATCACCTGTTCAACAAACTCTGCTGCCACTACCACCACCTTTGAACCAGGCAGTACATACACCAACATAAAGAAAAATATCCAGAAGAACATGTCCGCCAGCACAACAAAAACAAATTTCGCAAATGCTCTAAAGGAAAAAAGAACAACAGTGACATTCACACAAAAACAAATAAAAGACACAAAATCCCTTCTTACGAAAGAAGGAGATGATGTCAGAATTAACATCCCAAAAGATATTATAGAAATGAAAAACAAAAAGTGCATCATTTATAAACTGGTAAACACAAAAACCAGACGTGTAGAAAATGTTAGCACAGATAAAATTGAAGTTTGTCTTAGAAAAATTTGGCCTTATCAGAATCATGTCACCCGGGGAAGGAAATTTGGAACGGTGCAAGTAAGGTTTCTGGATGAAAATTTAGCTAAACAATTTTCGACACTCTCTCTCCGCACAGATGACTTGGTAATGATACCGAGTTATCTAGGACAGAGAGTGACCAAAGTTATGATAAAAAATGTGCCATCGGAGGTGGACACCCAATGGCTGATATCGGCCGTGTGCCTGGAAATGGAGGAGGCAAATATTTTGGAGATTACGGTCGGAGAGGAAAAGAACTGGGGAGGGAAAAATCTGGAAATCCTTCTCCACATCACGGAGGAGGCTTCACAGAAAATTCCTCCAAACATTAGATTGGCAGAGGACCACAAGCTGTATGTGGTGGTAGAGGGCAGGCGACCTCGCTGTTACCTATGCAACAGCGAAGCACATCTGAAAAAGGACTGCCCTCTGGCCGCTAAACAAAAACAACAACAACAACAACAACAACAACAACAACAACAGAAGCAACTACCAAATACCCCCAACAGAAAAACCTTACTACCAACACCACCAGCAACGCAAAAAACAACAACAGAAATATCAGCAATAACCACAACAGAAAAGACAACAGAAACTGCAAAAACAGAAGAAAAAAAAGAAAATTCCAAGACTGCCTCTCCCTCCCCCATATCACATACACCACACATAAATAACAAGGAGCCAACATCAATAAAAACAGCAACACAAACATTCACAGAAACACACACAGACGCACAAAATTTGCCGTTACCTCTTTCTGACTCCTCAGATCTCCCATCATCCGATGAAGAGAGTGGGGAGGAGTGGAAAATAGCTACGAAAGGAAAGAGGAAGCGCAGTAAGAAGAAAACAAAACAAAATGCAAACACAAACAAAGCAGGGAGATTCACATCTCCCGAAAATACTACTAACACCAATAGTAATATAAAAAAAACAATGCTAACAGCAATAGACAGTACAAACACAGAGTTGATGAATTACATCAACTCTAAAACAAACATCACAAATAACGATATCAAAACCAACAACCACCCACGTACAACACCGCCAAAACACATTAAAATTATTCATGTAACACCAGCATTACACAACACAATAAAATCCCTCTACCCCAACTCGGTAGGGGGATTCCAGAAATATTTGTGCAAGAAATTGTACAATAGCCTCCTTGGTGAAAAATCCAAGGAGGAAACAAAACTTTCTAACGGCAAGTAACACTCTGTTCTTTTGTTTTGTGCTTTAAAGCACACGTATAAATAGAATCATGGTGAAGATTGGTTGTGTGAATGTGCGTGGCTTAGGGTCCCCTTGGAAACAAGGGTACCTCTTAAATGACATCAAGTCACACAATTTGGATATCATAGCCATTAGTGAGACCAGACTCCATGAACCGCGGGCCCTAAAGTCCATGTTTGGCGGACAGTTTAACATTTATTTTTCTCCCTGTCTGCCGAGGATGGGCGGTAGTGGCACGGCGGTTCTTTTTCGCAAGAGTCTGGATCTCCAAGTAAAGACGATATTTACGGACCCGGAGGGTAGACTGGTTGTCCTAGATGTGGACGGCAGCGATGGAGGCGCTTTTCGGTTGCTGGCAGTTTATGTGCCTCCTTTAACAGGTCGGTCAGACTTCTTTCGACGTCTAGAAGTATTCCTGGGAACGTCTCGTCCCTTACTTTTAGTGGGGGATTGGAATGCTACCTTGGACACGCATCTAGACTACGTGGGGACTGACAAAACTAGAAGGGGATGCAAAGGCCTCATAGACCTGCTCAGACGCTTCCAGTTGTCTGACAGGTACCGACTCGACCACCCAAATGTGCCAACGTGGACTTGGAGCAACCGCATTGGGTCGTCGAGATCGTATCTAGATAGGATAGTGTGTAGGACAAGAGATAGAGATAGTTTAGGGTGTCCACAGTTCCACATAGTCAGCTACACGGATCACAAACTTGTGACGTGTACGCTAGACTTAGATAAGGCACATAGGCAGGGTCCCGGTTACTGGAAACTAAACGCGTCTTTCCCGTCGAGACAGGTTTTCAGAGACCGGATTAGCACGTTAGTAAAGAGGGCTTTGACGGGAGCCATCGTCAACAACAAATGGTGGTTTGCCCTCAAGAGAGCAGTGAGGGCGGAAGCAATAAGGTATAGCAGGGCACTAGCTGTAGAGAGGAACAGAGAAGAGGGGGAGCTAGTGATAAAGTTAGAAGAGGCATTGCGAAGTGGCATCGCATCCGACGTTTTAGCGGCGAGGTTGGCCCTCGACCAACACTTCAATGCTAAACACGAAGGGTGTGCTGTCAGGGCAAGGATGCGTGCTCTGAGGAATGAAGGTGTTGGAGCCGCACGAGAGGCCCGGGTGGCGGAGGCGCAGCGGGGTAACAGAGCCACCATCCGGTCTCTGGTAGACGAACAGGGGCGCGAATTGCTCGAGCCGAGCAAGATGTGCGAGGCGTTTCAGCGGCATTTTGCCCGACTGTTCGGGAGGAGTGGAGAGCGAGAAGGCAGGGTGGATTTTAGTGCCTACCTGCACAGCTTGCCACGACTCTCGGCAAGAGAGGCGGAGTGCTGCGAAGGGGTCATCACGGCGGAGGAGGTGAGGGACGCGATGGCGGGTTGCTCGACGGACAAATCTCCGGGTTTGGATGGTCTGCCCTACGAGCTTTACAACTGTATGCCAGACTTGTTTGGAGAAGTCTTGGCGGTCGTGTACTGCAACTGGCAGCAGAACGGGAGCATTCCCGGTTTTGTGAGCCGAGGAGCGGTAACGCTGCTGAAGAAAGATCCAAACAAGGGGGACGCCATAGATAACTTTAGGCCCATCACTCTGCTCAATGCAGACATGAAAATTTTGGCCAAGGTGTTAGCCAAGCGGTTGGCGCTTGTCATCGAGAAACTGGTCGGCACGGAGCAGACGTGCGCCGTGCCGGGCCGGAGCATCCATGACAACCTCCATCTGATGCGCTACATCATAGAGAGGGTAGTTAAGGAACCTGGCATGGGTGGGGCCCTGATCAATTTGGATCAATCGAAAGCTTTCGATAGGGTAGACCATCGATACTTGGAGGCCGTCCTCGAAGCGGCCGGCTTCGGTCCCGTTTTCCGCGGCTGGATGGCTGCCTTGTACACAGGCATCCGTTCGGTTGTTCGCGTCAATGGACGTCTATCGGGACCCTTCGACATTGCACGTTCGGTTCGTCAGGGATGCCCCCTGTCGCCGCTCCTGTACGTATTGACTCTCGAGCCACTACTGCGGAAGCTGGCGACGCTGAGGGGCATCCCGCGAGAACTGGGGTGCGGGACGAGCGTGTCGGCATACGCGGACGACGTCACCGTCATAGCGTCTAGCCACGAGCACATCGAGCTTGTCGGCGAGACGCTGAAAGACTACGAAGCGGTGACGGGAGCGAAAATCAACCGGGATAAGTCGGTGGGTTTGCTGCTCGGCACCTGGAGAAGCAAGCCCATACCGTCCGGCAGCGCCTCAGTAGTGGGACGCTGGACGGACGGTCCGGTCAAGTTGCTCGGAGTCTGGTTCGGTCCGGACCTGCAAACGGAGAAGAACTGGGACGAGATAACGAGTAGGGTGGCCACTCTCTGCCGGCAATGGTCCGAGAGGAAGCTGTCCCTAAAAGGTCGGGCGGAGGTGGCGAACGCGTACATCGCGTCCGTCATCGAATACCGCCTGACCGTCGTGCCTTGTCCCGATCGCGCCATCACCGAAATGGAGCGCATCCTCTTCCGCTTTTTGTGGAAAGGAAGCGTTCCGATGGTGAGGCGATCCGTTTGTTGCCAACACCCGCTGAAAGGAGGGCTGGGCATGCCGTGGTTGATGATGCGCAGACATGCGCTGAGACTGCGACATCTCCGGCTCTACGTAGACGACGGTGAGCAGGTGTGGTCGCCGTTTGTGCGACGCGCTTTCCCGCAGCTCGTCTCCATGACCGAGCTGCAGTCGTGGATCAAAAAGAGGCCGAGGAATGGCGAATGGCACCGTGAGTGTCGCGTTGCTCTGCAACAACTTTGCCGTCCCGGGTCGACCTTGAGCGGCTGCATCACAACGAAGTCATTCTATAGGGGATTAGTGGAGGGCAGGTACGACGACGATCTCGGGGCGAACCTGGGCGTCGACGAGGAATACCTGACCCGCCTCTTCAGGACGACTTTCGGGCCAGGACCTATGGACAACTTCCAGAGATCCCTGGCCTGGCAGTGTTACCGAGAGGCGCTACCCGTTCGGGATAAGCTCTATAGACACGGCTCGCGAAATGTGGGGCCGACCTGCCCGAGATGCGGTCAGAGCGATGAAACCGTTCTGCACGCACTCGTGCAGTGTCCAACCATTTCGGAGCTGTGGGCTTATGTCGAACGACTGCTGTCGCGTGTGGGACGAGTCGGTTTATCAACCGAGTCTATCGTCAATATCGTCACGCCTCCTTCCTTTAAACGGGAAGGAAGAGCTGTATTTATCGTACTTGTGGCTATGGCCAAAGAATGCATCTGGTGGACGCGTCTGAAAGGATTAGAGACAAATACTTTCCTCTCTGGTCAATCTCTCATCAACTTTTTCAAGTATCACTTGAAAAGGAAGGTGAGAGTAGAGAGGCAAGTGTTGTCTAGCAAATGTTTCGAAAAAAGATGGATACATGTAGCAAGAATGGCACGTATAAATGACGAAGCCACCTTGACCATGATTCTATAAAACGTTTTAAAATTTTGTAAACAGAGAAATTTTATTTAACAAACTGTGACGCTAAAGACCGAGGTTACCGTGGTCTTTTCGTAGGTTTTTCTTTCCACGGATAACCTCCCCATTTATTGGGAATTTTTTGTATTTTTCGTATTTTTTGTAAATACCCCAAACGTTTTGCGATGTTTTTTTTTTTTTTTTTTTTTTTTTCATCGTTGTCCCCACTTGTTTTTTTTTCTGCTTTGTTTTCGACCCCCTCGAAAAGAAAAACTCTACATTTGTATTTTGTCCCCTCTGTGTTGAGCCCTGTGTGGCTAATAAAGAAACCTATCTATCTATCTATCTATCTATCTATCTATCTATCTGTCTATCTGCCTGTCTATCTATCTATCTATCTATCTATCTATCTATCTATCTATCTATCTATCTATCTATCTGTCTGTCTGTCTGTCTGTCTGTCTGTCTGTCTGTCTGTCTGTCTGACTGTCTGTCTGTCTGTCTGTCTGTGTGCCTCTGTGTGTGTGTGAGTGTGTGTCTGGTTCACATTTTCAGTGACAGTATGTATACATGTCTACACGTTCACACACACACACGGACACACACACACACACACACACACACACACACACACACACACACATACACACACAAACATACAACACGACACACAAAATCTGGCGACAATAAACAACGAAGAAATCTCTACGTGATTGCTAGACTTGCGAAGAATAGCAGACGAATCTCTACCATATTGGAAAAGAAAGGAACATATTGGACAGCATAGTGTAAAACATACAATAAAGACAGGATGGTTATGACTGGAACACCTTTTATCGTCGGTCAGTTTGATAGGAATGGACCTTGAAAAAACCAACAACAGCAACAACAACAGTACCAGCAGTAGTAGCAGCAGCAACAACAACAACTGTTAACTAGTAACTACCTATATTTCAAGGCAGGAACCTGTTCTTAACTTTCCAGCGGATATATATTTACAGTATTCTTAGATTCGTTGACATGTCATGCTTCTCATTTATATATGGAGATAATTTTCTATGAAGAAAAAACAATTAAGCCATCAGTTTGTTTTAATCTAGACGATACTAATGATTCTGATGGGTTGTTTTGATGATGGCTTCAAATTTTGGGGCGAGGCTAGCAAATTTAGTGGGACGGAGTTAGTCGATTACATCGACTCCAGTGCTCAACTGGTACTTATTTCATCGACTCCAAAAGGATAAAGGCAAGGTCAGCCACGGCGTGATTTGAACTCAGAACGTAAAGAGCTGGAAGAAATGTCGTGAAGCATCTTAATTGATTTGTTAAAGATTTTTCCAGCTCGCCACCTTTAATAATAATAATGATCGTTTCTACCACAGGCACATCTATTCCAGTACTTAACTGGTACTTATTTTATCGATTCCCTAACGGTGGAAAGTAAAGCTGACCTCGGCGGTATATGAACTCAGAAGCATTTTAATAAAATGCCGTGAAGCATTTTGTCCGACGTGCTAACGATTCTCTCAGTCCGGCATCGCCGAGGCTTCCTCGTTGGTTCAGACTGTTATTTTGTTATTATAATGTATAAAGTACGTTCCGACAACAATTCTGACCAACGTTGAGTTTCTGTTGTTTGTATTTAGTTTGTTATTATGTAACACAACTTAATTATTATGATAAATATCCTCACAATTGCATAGATAATAAAGAGTTTCATTGTTGAAAGAGTTGCTTTTTCTGAACTCTTACGGTTTCGTAAATTCGGGTTAATGTATAAATCATATCCATGTATATTTTGGATGCCTGTTTGTGAGTGTGAGCGTCTGTATATGTGTGTGAATCTGTGTGAGTGTTTTTCTTTTGTGTATGTGAATGGAGGTATTTTCACAATAAAAAATTGTTTTGTTACACGAACAATAAAGCCATTATATGAAAAACAAGTTAATCAGATTAAAAAAAAAAACAAAAACAAATATACATTACATTATTTCATATCTGAAATGTTTGCTTACAAATCCACAATACTCGGTTAAGAAAATTACATTGTACTTTTAACAACAATAGCTAGTACTCCTTTCTCCAGTTGAATGGATGGTATTGTTTTTCTACTTGTAGAATGTGTGACAATCATCTCCTGCCAATGGAAAGGTGTTTATTGTATTGATTATATTTTCTCTGGTTATAACTTTTGTGTATTATCAAAGAACTATTAGAATCGTGTAACTATCAGAAAGAAAGGGAAGAACTTTTTCGGTTTACTTTTCTACTTCTATACGTTTACGCATGAAAAACTAATTGCCAACATACATATATTGTATAAAATGACAATCATACGATAGGCAATTGACCATCATCCATCTGAAACATATTAGTTCCAATAAGAACAGAAAATACTTAAAATTTTGCACTACACCTATTATTTCTGTTAATATCATCACTAGTATATGTGTGTGTGTGTGTGTGTGTGTGTATGTGCGTGCGTATATATATATATATATATATATATATATATATATATATATATATAATTGTAAACAAACCAGAAAGTATATATTCATTAAATATGGCTGAAATTGCTGGGTGAACGTTTGGCCCAATCGGATGCGCAAGGAGCCCTGTAAGAGTTGATTTGTGAGATCGATTCTGGCTAGGGTTAGCTCATCATTTTTCGGTTATTTGCTTGTATTAAAAAATTGTTGCTTCAAATCGGGGAATATATATTACTATACACTTATGTATATATATATATATATATATATATATATATATATATATATTTAAGGAGCACTCCGTGGGTTACGACGACGAGGGTCCCAGCTGATACGATCAACGGAACAGCCTGCTCATGAAATTAACGTGCAAGTGACTGAGCAATCCACAGAAACGTAGTTCTCAGGGAGATTCAGCGTGACACATAGCACGACAAGGCCGGCCCTTTGAGATACAGGTACAACTCATTTTTGCCAGCTGAGTGGACTGGAGCAACGTGAAATAAAGTGTCTTGCTCAAGGACACAACGCGTCGCCGGGAATCGAACTCACGACCTTACGATCGTGAGCCGAATGCCCTAACCACTAAGCCACGCGCCTTCACTATATATATATGTTCTGGGGTCGATTTGTTCGCCTAAAGGTGGTGCTCCAGCATGGCCGCAGTCAAACGACTGAAAAAATAAAAGAATATATATATATGTGTGTGTGTGTGTGTGTGTGTGTGTGTGTGTGTGTGTATGTATATTCTTGACAGACATTCTAAGCAATGGTGAGTGTCTTAATTAAGTACTCGTAGTTTTCTTCCTGCAGTTTCTCTCATGACTGATCCTTCTATATTTGACGAGCAAGTTCTGCTGCGAAATCTGCAAGCAAAGAAGGTGCAGTGTGTTGTCTTTCTTTCTTTGACGTTTTGCTTTGAGGGTCAGGATGTTTTCTTCTTCCTCGAGTTGTTTGACTCCTTTGTTCACCGAGTTTTCACATGCAGTTCTATCTTTAGCTAACTTTTCCCAACTCTTTGCATCGATGTGGCACTTGGTCGGGCTACTCTTACATGTGTCTTTAAATCCCAGCTTTGGTCGTCCTATGGGTCTGCTACTCTGAGCCAACTAGCCATATAACAACTGCTTGGGAATTCTATTGTCATCCGTCAGCTTCACATGCCCAAGACGTCTTAGTCTCCTTTTGCGCAGAATTGTTGTCATGCTCGGAAGTGCTGCCTGTTTCAAGACTTCTGTGTTGGTTACTTTGTCTTTTATCTGAGAAGCCTTGTCTTGTGCAGGCATCTCAAATGAAAGATGCTGATCTTTGTGTTAAGTGTCAAGGTCTCTGATCCATAGAGGAGGGTGGTCAGTATGCGTGCTTCATAAATCCTTGTTTTGGTTTTCCTTGTGAGCATCTTGTTGAGTCTGCCAAAGGCTATAGCAGCTTTTTCTGACCTGACAATATTTCGTCGTGTAGGGAGGTTGTCGAAGTAATTGTGGACCCGAGATAGCAGAATTTCTTTACACCCTCTAAAGGCTTGTTGTCCAGCATGATGTTACCTTGAGTTGCGCCATCTTGTCTCAGAATGACGTATACATGCACACATACATGCATACATACATACATACATACATACATACCTACATACATACACACACACATAGTACTAATTCTATCGTTATCCTTTTGCTGAACCGCTAGATTATGGTGATGTAAACACACCAACTGCAGTTGTCAAGCGGTGGTGGAGGACAAATACAAATATAAAAACACATATCGATATAGAAATATAAATAAATATATATATTTATGTATGTATATATACATATAAATAAATAAATAAATATATATTCTTTTACTTCTTTCAGTCATTTGACCGCGGCCACTGTGGGGCTCCATTTTTAGTCGAACAAATCGACACCCAGGACTCGTTCTTTGTAAACCTAGTACTTATTTTATCGGTATCTTTTGACGAGCTGCTAACTTACGGGGACACAGGCACAGACACACACGTATATATACGACGGGTTTCTTTCAGTTTCCATCTATCAAATCCACTCACAAGGCTTTGGCCAGCCCGAGGTTATAGTAGAAGACACTTGCCCAAGGTGCCATGCAGTGAGACACTGAACCTGGAACCATGTGGTTGGGAAGCAAGCTTCTTACCACAAAGCCGCTCCTGCACCTATATATATAATAGAGAGGTTCTGTCCGTTTTTTTGTTCGTTTGTTTGTCCCTCAAAATGAAACTGAATGGTTTGGGGAAGCTATTATGCTTTTTCTGTATATATATATATATATATATATATATATATATATATATATATATATATATATATATATATATATAAAAAACGGATTCTGTCTGTTTATTTGTTCGTTTGTTTGTCCACCAAAATGCAATTAAATGGTTCAGGGGATGCTATTATGCTTTTCTATGTATAGAAAATCGAAATTCTGGCTCTTCTCCGGCAAAATGAAAGTACCTGGTCCAAGGGAAGCTATTATGCTATTATCTAATTTCTTACATTCAATCCAACATGTAATTCAACTGATTCCGTCGATGATTTGGTGGATGAAATCTTTCCTAATCTGCTTCATAGTTACAACAAAGTAGATTGTATCTGTTAGCGACCTATCCTGAACACTTGTAGGTAATAAGAAATTGATGATGCTTGAAATTAGATTTGTATTAATAAATTGATGTCTACCTGTCGATTTTTCCATTTTCTTTTCTTATACATATATGATTATATACCCATTTGCATCAATGAAACACTGGATAAAACCGGGGGACTTGGATGCTAACATCCCTCTAAGAGGTATTTATATCCCCACAATAATTAATATATATATATATATATATATATATATATATATATATATATATATATATATATATATATATATATACACACACACACACACAAAATGCATTCATACATTCATACACACACACATACAAACATAGCTACATGCATGCATACATACATATATATATATATACATATATATATATCTATATATATATATATATATATATATATATATATATATATATGTATATATATATATATATATATATGTATATATATATATATATATATATATATATATATATATATATATATATATATATATATATATATATATATATATATATATATATATATATATATATATATATATATATATATATATATATATTCCGTTTACATATTTGTTTTGCAAGATTTTTGATGTGAAATCGTGTGTTGAAACAGATGTTGTTGTACTTGGGGATGGTCATATTGCCAGTTCAGCCAATAAAAACACACGCACTGTATATTTGGTGTTAATTTGCTTCAGCTTTATATTACATTAATCTTAATCTTATTTCGATGCCTTCCCACAAATAAGTCCGGCAGAATGTCAATAGACAGCCTGCCGAACTATATCCAGGCAATGCAACCTCACATCGCCAATACGAAGGTAACAACCTTACAGGCGCATGAGGAAAGAGAAAAAGTCCTCAATGCCCACATCATGATGTGGACAATTGTTCTTAGACCCCAGAAGCGCACAGCCAACAACTTCCAAGCCTGGCACAACGATATCCCGACGCTGTATGGGCTCCGTAAGGACCACAAAGTAACAACTAATCCTGTAGTGGGACCACCAACAAGACCAGTCTGTGGAGCGAATGTCGCTAGCAACTACAGGATTTCCTACTTCCTCTCAATGATCATACGCCCCATAATCCAGATGTCACCTGATGTCTGTGACAGCACGGAAGATCTCCTCAGCAGGATCAACGACTGTAACAACACTTGCAACCTGACAGGGTGTATAGTGGGTAGCATGGATGTGGTATCACTATACCCATCTATCGACGTGGATTTTGCAGTGGAAAAGTGCGTAGAGATGATCAACGAGAGCGAAGTAGAGTTCCAAAAAGTCAACACAGAAGAACTGGGCCTCCTACTTAGATTGACATATGACGATATATATCTAGATAGATACGACCTTAGAGATTTCTGCCCTAGTAGACGTCTAAGAGGTAGACCACCCACAATTACCTCTATGGCTAGGAAGACCCCTATAGAGAGATGGAGTGGATGGACCAGAGCCATACGGACCCCCACTAATATCCACCAGGTAAAGAAAATGATCGCACATGCACTAGGAGCTAGTATAAAGGTCACCCTAAAAGGCCACACCTTTAAATTTAACAACAAATTATACGCCCAGGACGAGGGGGCAGCCATCGGTGTTAGTATCGCCGGTGATGTGGCCAATCTCTTCATGGTATGGTGGGACAGAAGGCTTAAGGAACGCCTGACACAGAACTCCATACTCGTGAATGTGTACTCTCGATATGTCGATGATATCAACTTAGTGGTAAAGACACCCCCACAAGAGAGTACCCCTGAAATAAAAATAGAAACTAAGACTATGGAGAGCATCCAGCAAATAGC